>NW_008649039.1:441260-442537 GCF_000247585.1 Phytophthora nicotianae INRA-310
TCCTGGTTCGACATATCTTCAGGTACGTCCGACTCGCTCATCAGGCTCTCGCTCATGATCCTGCTCATTAACCTGCGCACGCTCCTCGGCATGTTGACCGAGTCAAAATCCAGCAACTCCTCGTCCAGCTCCTCCTCGGTACTGTGCGCACGCCGTTCCTCCTCTTCCAAATGCTCCTGCTCATTGTTGTCCATGTGCCTGACTTCTTTGACATCCTTCTTAAACATTTTCTTATCTTCCTGGTCGTTCGGAGGCGACGACGAGGGTGCGAACCTAGCGTGCACAGCACCAAAGTCCTTCATTTCCGCTTCGAGCGTCGCTCTCCGCATTAGTTCCGCCTGACTCAACGGCTTTGCCAACGCCGCCGCCACCAGTGGCCGCGCTGGATAAAACTGGAGCCGTTGATTCGTGCCTCGGCCGTTAGTTTTGGGATCCCACATGGTCATATTCGACTGCATCGAGGGCGTCGCGCCGACACTGCGGCGCCGCGCGTGCCGTTCTTGACACCGCGCTGCCCTGTCGTCGTCGCTCTCCTTTTCCTCGCTGTTATTGCTGCTGAAGCTGCTGCTGCTGCCCCGCGAATCCTCTGGTTCGGCCTGGAATACACTGCCACGTCGCACGATGGCCGACAGCTTGCCCAGCAGCACGACGCTGGACGAGCGCTCGCGACGACCGCCCGACCACGGCTGCATTTTTTCTAAAGGGCGAATGAGAAAATCCGCGTGGGAGAGTGGGAGCGCTCTGGGCCCAACAACGCGAAATGCGGCCAAGAACGAACCGCCGGCAGGAAGGAGAAAACCGTCGACCGATGGAGAATGGCCAGCCAGATGCTTTCTTCCTCTGGACTCGATCAGAGTGTGGTTGTGGCTGCTGACTATAATAAACTGATGAATCAAATTATCCTTCTTCAACTTTGTGTTCGTAATGTAGGCAGTTCTCTTCAAGTAGCACACAGGCTGCTGTTCTAGAGAGGAGATCACGTTGAGCAGGGCCCAGAATCGCCGTATTATCGTTGGTTATTTCCTGCAGTAGAAAGCAGCATAAGAATCCTAGATAACGAAAGCATCTTGCAAAGCAAACAACCACCTGGATCCATCTCAAATGAGCAGACACCCACATGAAAGAGTCTTGCCCAAATGCCATTTACTGACATGAATGCTTACGGTGCTGAACGTGATTGCCACCATTCGTACGTCAATCAGAAGTAAGGGTGGCTTGGCATTTGTTTTGACGAGACCGCTGGAGCGCTTGTTGCAGGCGTGCTTGGACATCAGCGG
>NW_008649040.1:0-4100 GCF_000247585.1 Phytophthora nicotianae INRA-310
TAGCTTGGAGCTGCTAGCGAGCCCAAGTCCTCAAAAGAGGTAAAAAGGGGCGTGTGTGTATGTGTGTTTGATGAATGTAAAAAGAGCAAAGACGGCGCGACGCACGCCTCGCCCACGAACCACACGACGGGTGTAGAAATTTAGCTTTTCGTAGGAACGTTGTTATTCTGTAGCGGAGTTTGTCTTCGCACTATCCTGCGTACGCTGTTGATTGAAGCATTGACTCAAAGCTTGTGTTGGTCACGGTCAATAGATTGTTTGTCAGCGCGATGGTGCGGCTGATTAGTGTCTACGTACAGCGCAATTGTCTATGCAACTGCAGTGCTTCCTGCGGTGACTATTGTTGCTTCGTTTCCGATGCTGTTTTTTCGTGTTTTATTGTGTGCTTCTCCAGATCTCCAGCAATCTCCATCTATGAAAGGTGGAGAAAATTCTACTATTTTATCTCCAGTCGTGTCGTTGAAAGGAACCTATCTTCGGCTAATCCGGACGTTGTATTTCTCTTGTGTGGCATCCGTCTCTAGTTGCATAGCGAACACGCTTACAATATTTGTGTGACATCACTTGATAGAGCGAATGACGCACGTAATATACCCATCATTTGTATACCACCTACTCCAAAGTACCCCCCCCCCCTAAAATAAAATCTGAAATGGGAACACTGGCCAAAATATGCACCTGTGCCCGGTTTGGCTATTGACATACAAAAGACGAGTCATTGGGGCCCTTTGTTAAACAAACGGCAAATATGACGTCATGACATCCGAAAAACGATTACTTGATACTTTGCATTCTGACGGGGAAGGAATTCATTGGCTGGTTTCCTTCATTTCCCTTCTTCCATCGCTTTGAGGACAACGCAATGGCTACGCTCAAGGATCTCCAAGCAGAATATCAGCATCTTCGAAACGAGTTTAAAGGTCGATATCTCAAAATCACCAAGCTTACTGACGAAAACCAGTGCAAGGACACGAGAATCGGGGAGCTTATGGCCCCGCACCACCCAGAGCAAGAACAACTCGTCAAAACACATCACCGAGAAACGACCAACCCCATCATACCCACAGCGAGAAAATGATGCTGTTCAATAACCTAGAGGCACGACTAAGCCAGCTAGTGAACCTTCACGAAAAACATGCTAGTTAGATACAGAGTCGCGTTACAATAGCACCGGAATCTGCTGACAAACCCATGGTTTGCTATGATACATAAGTCACTACGAGAAAATATAGCCAATGGAATCCGTTTCATTTCTGGCCAAGAAACTAGGTTCCTCGCGAGATTAGTGATACCAACTTTCTCCTGCTTGAGTTCACCGAGACTGGTAGCCCGATAGATCTCCGCCAGAATTTTCAGCGTATAGCAAATCAATGTTTGAATTCGCGAAGCGAAACTTATCTGGCAGACAACCCTGTAAACAATTTTTCTATTTCTCTCAAGCCAATACCATGTAAATGAACTGAAATTAATACCTCGAGTGTAAATGCTAGAGCAGCAAGCGCAAGTTCCCGACACCGTCTTCCGCTGTTGCCAATCGTGTTGTGCCGAGAGCAACACGTTCACGCTTCAAGAGGTCGCGCAAATTGTAAGGGATCTTTTGAATGAAACGAACATGGGCATGGAACTTGCGAAACTGTACCGTAGATGCTTTCTCTGGTGCGAATATTATCTGCAACTTAGTGCTTCACGTTGACCCCATAAACTTTAGCTCGGTCTAGATAGAAGAGCGTGGGCGACATTCAAAAGTAAAAAAAGTACACATACAACGTCTTGCGATTTCCCAAAACAGAAACCACTCACGTCTCCTGTATTCTATTGGTGTGTGTGTGTGTGCCAATGCAAACCGCAAGACGAACAATATACCAGCGGACCAGCTTGTATGATGCTCATTATGCTCATATTACCCTGTAGTGAATGCTGTTTTGTATTCGTTAGCTCACGTGGAGAAGAGGAATATTATGTAGTCAGCGTGGCCACGAGGCAACCATCTAGCTGGCTGATGTAACCTTCCACAAACTAACGGGCAATGCATCACCCACACTGTGATATAGGTTAGCGTGCGGACATGAACCAAACTGTACAGATAATGACGCCGGACCACGTATCCCAAAAATGCTAGTCTTGCCGCATGTGTACGCTAGCGAAACCGGTTATGCTCATATAGCAAAATCCTTCGAATCAACTTGCGCAGAACCTTAGCCCAATCAAGTTATCCCTAGATCCTGTTGTTGTTAAACTATAGCACGAGATTATGCTCAAGGCGTCCATCGTAGTTCCGTAATATAGAATTGCCATTTGCCGTCGTACTGCCAAAGCCTAATCGACGATACATTACCACTAATGTTCCCCGACCTTTTAGGCTGAAGTACTGTTTCTTGTGAACGTCGTCTTACCTGGTATACCGTAGACGAAGCTGCACCACAATGGCCACAACCAGTTCACGTGCAACCTCATCTCACCGGGAATCGGCCGCGTTGCTCGAGAGCAGCAATCCATTTCCGCGTACCAGGTAGCGAGGCACCCGCTTGCAGTACGTGCATGAAAGACCCGATCCGTATCGAAAAAGACATGTCTTGTTCCCACCAAGTTGAATCCTTGTCGCAAAAACCTATAGAATAAACAAACACTATTTGCGCCTTTGATTGGGATAGCACCAAAGGCGCCAGCAGGTCGCCTGCTTATGTAACTCGGAGAAATCGCGATATCGGAAATATCGTAAACCCATCGCGTTCTCCGAACTTGAGTGTCTGTGCAAAGCAGGGGTTAAGATGTCATCTAAGTTGCTCGTAGCTTTTGAGGTGACAGTGATAGAAAACAGTGACCATGACATGTACAATTCGGCTTCTTTGTTTAATGGGAGGCTGTCGACTGCTCAAGGATGATTGGCGGCACATCTGAGAGAAGCGCGACTTGAATGCAAATCGCCGCGGTGACTGGCGTTAGGGATCTGGTGCGCAGACCGCAGGTAAGGTATTGCTCTCGAAACTGCTGCGGAGTGCGTTCGGTTGGTGAATTCCAAACGGGACAAGCATTACCTCAATTGGGCCAAAGCGTCGATGGTTCTTTGCGCTTTAGATTTTGGGTCCTCGTGGACAATGAGACTTGAAGCGGCTTAATTGTGACTTTCAGAATATTGTGGCTGAGTTCCTGACGACTTCCAGAAAGGTTACAATGAGACACCTCAGTCAATGTAACAGAGCTGTGGTGTAGAGAATTGCCTGTCGGCCGCGCAACAAGTCATGAACCATTGCCAGGGTATTCCAAGGAATCACAGTGGTATTCGGAACCCATTGGCACTCACGGCGACGGTTCGTTTGACGATGTGGCACCGCGGCAGTGTGGACCACACGAAGCGGGAGTATCGCCTGTCCGTAAGCATCCGAATGGGACGCGTCGTCGGATCCGGACTGAATTTACTTGATATTTGTATGAAGGCATGGACTCACTTGGTATTTGTACGATTAGAAAAGAGTAAGGGTCAACTGGCCCAAACGAATATAGAGCAGAATTTCCCCTGAAGCACACCAGCGTTTCAAGTCCCGTGGTATGTACCTTATCGTTAGTTGCTGTACAGGGTATGCCTGCCAGCTAACAGCGACCTTCCTAGAGTTAGCGTTCGTTTCTTGGCCAAAAGAGGAGTAGATTTCATATTCAGTGATTCATTACATCACAGAACCCATCTCAATGCACACCAGTATTAGTCATGCACCGTTAATAGTAATGGACCCTTATTAATCATGCATTTTTTTTTAAATCTTTGAGATAGAACACCACTGTTAGTTTAGGGTAAGTCTAGTTAGTGACCTTTTCAAGAAGCAGGTGCGCGCTCTGTCGCTGAACTACGAGATTCAGCTCATGAACCAGAAACAGCAATGCGCCGTTACAAGACCGACTGATATTTCTAAAACAACACTTCATGTGGCGATGGCAAGGCTTGCATCACTACGTCAGCTCCTCCATCCCGTAATATGGCTGAGGCACGCTCAACAGCAAGCACGTGTTCGTGCAACATCAACTTGAGGTTCAACAGGTATTCTACCTGGACTGCCATGGAGGCAGGAGAGAGTGTCAGCAAAGTAAGCAGTCTAAGTTACTTTGCA
>NW_008649040.1:4410-11128 GCF_000247585.1 Phytophthora nicotianae INRA-310
TTTGCTTCTGACAATACAAGTAGGCATTTGCAGGGAGTTCCAGCCCCCAATCTTTGTTGTACACGTCACAAAGTTAACTTTAGTAACCGCGTGAACGATGAAGACACGCAGCGGGCGAGCGACTCGAGTCACGCCTGCAAACAAACACTCAACGACGACGGCGGATGCAAGTGCAAGACGATCAGAGACAGGACGAGCGGGAACAATGACTACACGTAACTCGCCTCCAACGGTTCCTGTAACTTCTTCTTCCATCATGCCACCGTACACCATGGACGTTTCCCATCCAGCTGTAGTGAAGTAGAAACGGGAACGCCAAGAATATGAAGACGCAATTGAAGCTCGCTGTGCCGCGACTGGTGAGGACAAGTCAAAGGCGCTTCGGAGTATCAAGAACTCATTCAACCGGAATCTTCTCAAGACTTTGTGCAAGTTGGAGTGGGGTACGACCATCGAGTAGGTCTCGGAAGAGCGGATTCGGTCCGAATTGGACAATATTATCGGTAACGTGATGAATGACGATATCATTGATATTGATGCCCTTTTTGACCAAGAGTTGAAGATGAACTTGCGTGAGGCTGACGTGAAGGCCCGCGTGATAAACTATTTCATGTTGTGCGATGACATCATCCTACAGCATGAACTGAATAGTACATTTTCGACTTCCAACGGAATCAAGAAAAAATGTAAGTTCCTGAAGCAGTACCTGGAACCTGCAGCTCTGCGTGATGCGATTGACACTCATCATTGACTCGTGGACAGTTCCAGCAAGATTGATGAGCAGACTTTGTACCAGCTCGTCAAAGATAAGGCACTACAACAGGAGAAAGTCTTCCGCTTTCTCTCGAAGAGAAAACAACACGGATCAGGAAAAAACAGTCGGGGATTGAGCAAAGACCATCACTCTGGTGGCAAGCAGGGCAAAGCTGCTAGGGTGGTTCGCAGCGATGCTAAGGAACAACAGAACACTGTAGTGAACGCAAAATCGGAGCAAATCTCGACTGGGAACGCAAAGAGCAAGCCGACAACAGGCTGCTTTCATTGTGGGATGGACCACTGGCTCAGCCAGTGTCCTGACTTGGATGAAGCTGCCAAGGAGGCCTTGCTTGCGGAACGTAAGGCAAAAAGGGGGTCAAGCGGGAACACTGGAAAACGTTTTCGCTCAAAGCGACTCGAGCAAGTATCCACAACCACGAATGATGGTCAGATGACTTTTGTTTTGAATGGCAAAGTGGAGTTGCCATATTGTGCTGATAGTGGAAGTGATTGGAACGTCATTTGGCGGAAACATGTTCAATTGCTACAAGCTCAGGATCCAACGGTGGAACTTGTGAAACTCGACGAAGCAATGGAATCTCGTGCTGTTGGAGGTACATTACTAACTTCAACGCATGCAGTCGACATCCGGCTGACACTCAATACTGCAGCTGGACATGTGTGCTGTCAGGAACCGAAACGTTGCCTAATAGTCGAGTCGAACGAGGACGAGATGCTTGTGGGGAAAACACTGCTGTCTGATCTCGGTATAGATATTGAGCAGTACCTTGCGTCGCGCGGAGCGGACGATGATGACTCTTTCGACGAACCTGATGGCATACCGCCATGCAAATCATCGGTCAGTGATGTAGTGACGAATGTTGTCGATGCTCTCGTACAAGATGCAATTGACCGCGGGACCGTTGATGACTATATCACCAGTCGACTCTACGATATTGTACGGAAATATGGAGGTTAGAGACTTGAGTTGGGCGATGATCCACCTGCAAGGGTACCGCCACTCAAGATCAGGATTAAGGCCAATGCCACCCCGTACCGGTGCAAAGTCCGGCAATACAGCCCAAGCCAGTCAGCTTTCCTGGAGAAATTCAACAAACGGCTGGTGGAACTAGGCTGGGTGTATGAGAATCGCGAAAGTTGCTGGTGTTGCCCAGCGTTACCCGTCCGGAAGCCGAATACTGATGAGTTCCGGCAAACTACTGATTACCGACCACTAAACGCAGTAACTGAGGCGATCGCTGGTGTGATGCCCGGTCTGGAGGTTGCACTTGAACACTGCAAGGGCAATATGTTCTACGCAATATTCGACTTCTTGAAAGGCTTTGGTAGCTAGCTGCCTCTGTCCAAATGCAGCCAAGAGTTCCTTTCATACATGACGGACAAAGGAATCTTCACGCCTACCCGTGTGTTTCAAGGCAGCATTGATGCTGCTTTGCACTTTCAATCTACTGTGGAAATGGTCCTTGGAGACCTCGTGAACAAGTGTGTGATTGTATGGATCGATGATTTACTGGTTTTTGCGGACACGCAGGAGGAATTGGTGAATGCTATTGAAGCTGTACTCACGAAGCTCGATGAGCACGGTCTGAAACTGGACCCAAAGAAAAGTGCACTATTCCTTAAGGAAGTTAGTTGGTGTGGTAGAATTAACAACCAACACGGAATCGGCTACGACCCTGAACGCGTTCAGGCTCTTCGTGAAATGCCATTGCCGACTACAGCAGAAGAACTTCAGCAGTTTTTATGCGCTAGTAACTGGATGAGAGCTGGTCTTGTTGACTACGCTAGAGTATCTAGACCACTTCAAGAGCGTCTCGACGAGGCATTATCAGGGACTAAGACAACAAAGTGAGCAGCAGCTGGAGTGCAGATTGACCTGAATCCAGACGAACAAGCAGCGTTTGAAGCTGTCAAAGATTTGCTTGATAATTCCGCAATGATCACGTACCCGGATCCACCCAAACAGCTCGCCCTGCTCTCCGACGCATCAGATCGAAGCTGGGGTCTAGTAGTCTCGCAAGTGACCGACTGGAAGCCCGATGTACCTATCCACGAACAAAATCACGAGCTCTTGGTGTGTATGGGTGGAAGTTTCACGGGATCAGCGCTCAACTGGTCTGTGATCGAGAAGGAGTCCTATCCTATTGTACACGCCTGTGAGAAACTGGAGTATCTGCTATTGCGACCACAGGGCTTTAGGCTCTACTGCGACCACCGCAACATCATCTACCTATTCTGCCCGAATAAAGAGTTAAAGCGACACGTACGCGGGAAATTGCTACGTTGGTCGACGAAACTCCTGGAGTATAGGTACTCTATTGAGCACATCGAAGGTGTCCACAACGTGTGGGCGGATTTAATTTCACGGTGGGGTGGCAAGCCACTGCCTGCAGCACGGATTCACTCTATCAAACGGGTTACGCGTTCAAAACGCCGCCGCGAGCGACAGCAACGCACGGTGCAGTCGCCACGCCCACTCGATGCAGATGGCTTCGTTTGGCCGACGATAGACGAAATTGGCAGCATGCAAGCTCTGCACGAAATATGCAAAGCTCGATGACAACGACCTTTGGCGACTACAAGATAAGATTTGGATTCCTCGCGAAGCCAGCGATCCGACTCAACGGCTATTGGTTATTGCTCATTGTGGACGGAATGGACATCGTGAAGTACATGTGATGGAGAATCATGTCGGCCGTTTGTTCAAGATTGCTGGTCTCAATGAAATGGCGAGGGATTTCTGCGCGAACTGCCTTCTTTGCTTGCACGTGAAAGGAGGAACGGTTATTCCACGACCTTTTAGCGAAACCCACCACACATTTGAAAGAAACGCGACCCTGCACTGGGATATTCTAACGCTGGGATTCCTTTGGCGCTTCCCGCTACGTGTTGGTTCTGAAAGATGAAGCCACACACTTTGTCGACCTCGTGGCCTGTGACGACCCTACGTCTACCGTTGCAGCTACCGCGATCCTCGACTGGTACAGTCGTTTTGGTGCACCTGAGCTCTGGGTGAGCGACTCGGGATCACATTTTAAGGCAAACGTGATCGCCGAACTCAGCAGGCGACTGAAAGGACGTCAAGAATTTATTTTGGCATACTCTCCGTGGAAAAATGGATCAGTTGAACGTGTAAATCGGGACATTTTGCAAGTTTTGAAAGCTTTGGCATTAAAATTTCGCGTGAGTCTACACGACTGGCCGTGTTGCCGCTGGTGATGTCCAGTATCAACCACTCGCCAGTCGCTTCACTAGCCAACCGTGCACCTATCGAACTGTTCACTGGTTTACCATGCCCAAACATCTTGAACACGGTGTTTTTTTTCCTGGGGGGAAGGGACGTGTCGCTACACTAAGCAGCCCAAGGCCAAATACAGAGAAACAACTTACTGCTCTACGTGAAGTCATCGTGGTTATGCACAAGGCTGTGGAAACTGAGCGTAAGAAACAGGATAAGAGGTACAGAGCAAGGTATCACTTCAAGCAAGACGTGAACTTCTCAGTCGGTGATTACGTGTTGCGATCACGTGTCGATAAGAAACTACACGCGAACAAGTTGGGCATCATGTGGGTTGGTCCATATCGTATTGTGGCAAGCACCGACTACTATTTTACGGTAGAGCATTTAGTCAACGGCAGCAGCATGGATGTGCACCCATCACGCCTCAAGTTCTACGTGGACGACGCGCTCGATATTTCCGAGGAACTACTTGACCACATCGCTTCACAAGGGACTCTGCTGGCGGTTGAAGCAATCGTGGAGCATAGGTTCAACGGGGACATGGACGCCTATGAGGTGAAAGTGAAGTGGTTGGGTTTTGAACCCATCGAGGACTCCTGGGAACCCCTGACGACAATTAGCGAAGATGTATCTCAACTGCTGCTAGCATACGCAAAAAACGCCAACGACGATGGATTACTACTCGCAACAACCACGGCTATTGATTCCAAGCAACATAAACGTTCAAAACGCAGCGACGGCTAAGTTACAGCAACATCCAGCACAAGGTGATGATCTCTTTCAGGAGGACTGTACTCTCTACGTCCACTAGCCTTGGCTCATGCAATACGACTGGGGTATATACGAGAGAAGACACCAACGCATGTACATATCAAGTATTAGAGCGATTGGATCCTTAATGGCAATACACGACGCTGTTCAAGTTTTACTGGTCGCTCATTGGTTGGATTTTCATTTCGTGGTATTTGATTGGCTGAATTCAAGATTCGACAAGTCATTGCAAATCCTGGAAAGTACAAAAGGTAACACTGCAACGTGTTGAAGTTTGAGACCTGTCTCTACCCAACTGGGACTCAGCAGACGGGACTAGAAAGCAGTGTGGCGATGGCAAGGCTTGCATCGCTACGTCAGCTCCTCCAACCCGCAATATGGTTGCGGCACGCCAAACAGCAAGCACGTGTTCGTGCAACATCAACTTGAGGTTCAACAGGTATTCTCCCTACACTGCCATAAAGCCAGGAGAGAGTGTCAGCAAAGTAAGCAGTCTAAGTTACTTTGCAATTTGCTTCTGACAATACAAGTAGGCATTTGCAGGGAGTTCCAGCCCCCAATCTTTGTTGTACACGTCACATTTCAGCACCAAAGTAGCGAGAAGTTACCGTTGATAGAGTTATTAAGGCATGAGGTTCGATAAATATCTTGAGAGCATAGGAGAAGGCTGGCCTTTAATAAATTATTCAATTGATTTGATTCACACAATAAATCTCTGTTTCGTTTTGCTCATGAAAAGTTAATTTGAACGTGTCACATCTTCGTGTCTGCTTACCTCACTTAACCCTTTCGCGAGCCACTTTAGTAAACTATAGTATACAAATCTAGGATAGTCGGTATCAAAAGGAGGCATTTTGCCTCCTTTAAGGTGAGTGATGGACCACCTTCAAATCTTTCAAGTGTGATTTGCTTGGTTCTTCTATGCCCATAACGATCTCTTGTAAACGTACTTAATTATAAAAGGAGACATTTTGCCTCCTTTAACATGGATACATCGTCGTACTTAGTTGAAAACCAGGAAAAGGGGGCATTCTGCTTCCTTTTATCGCGAAAGGGTTGAATTAAGTAATTAATTCAGTGTGCTAGTTAGTGTTAGCAGTCAATATTCACGCCAAATATCGTTTTTATGGGTTATTACACTAGTCGTTATTAACGATGATTTATGGATTTTAACAGTGACAATTGAAATGGATTTCGTGTGAACCACGTACACGAGGTACTTCAAGATCGCACCTGGTGATATGAAACGTGAATATTAACGAGTGAATTGGAATGCAAATGATTATAAATGTGAATATCAACGTTATTGGACGATTCTCACAGCCATTCGAGGCCTTTAGAATCGTAAACTGGTGGCTTTTTTTCTATGATTCCAAACTCTTTAGATTGGAGTTTGGAAGGGGGTCAGGACCCCCTTCCAGATTTATTCTTTGAACTTGGGAAAGGACAAACCTAGGATCCCAGACTTGCTGCAGGAATCGCTACATTCATTGTGAATTGCCAACCCTAGTGCTATCCTTTTGGTCAGTCTCAAATCAAAAACCTTGCATAGACCATCTTTCAAAATTGCTCTGATTGCGCTAAAATGAGATTGGCTAATTCAGCGCTATCAATGATAAAAATTATGTGAATAACTCGCATTATTGGCCAAGCTGGATTGATCCAAAATTCAATTTTCGCTAATTCTCTGGATTTTATATCCAGAGTCCTATACGGGATCCGAGCAATGTACCAATGCGCCCATAATTAAATCCCCTTTGAATCGGATCAGGTACTAGTTAAATTTGCATTTTAAAAAACTCTTTGTTTATATATTCTGTAAATATTTATAAAATCTATGCGTGTTGACCCATCCAGGTCTAGGGTTCGTTCAAGCAACACTTACTACAGATAGTACTGTAGATATTAAAATATAATCTGCTATCGGGC
>NW_008649040.1:11614-18686 GCF_000247585.1 Phytophthora nicotianae INRA-310
TTGTCGAGAATTTGAAGCTCTTCCAGCGAAATTTCAATCCTTTTTTCGAGTTTTATCGTGAAAAGATCGCCAAATTCTTTATGCGGCGATAAATGTCTTCATTTTGCTTCGACAGCAACAAATAATCAACCAACTAGCTTGGTGGATAGTTCTCGAGCAGAAGGAGTGCGAGCAAATACATATTAACTGAGGTTTACTTCATCTTCCTACGTCGATGTATCCATTCTTATAAACTCCAAAAAGCGCCAAAAAAATCCAGAGCTTCTCCACTGCTGGCGCCCGGAGAAGCTTTTGAATTTAGTCGACTAAATTCAGCGATATTTTAGAATTGCTTACGCTCGTTTAGCTGGTCGCAGATTGATGGCATCGTCATCATGTTGCTGTATCGCACAAATGCCACTTGCCGAATGGAAACCGCAAGCGTCTTTCCTCCGTACTAAGTACTGTATGACATATGCACACATTGTGAGCATGCAAACTCCTTCACCCTGGCCACATGCCTAGACCTATATAAACGCTGCGCTGCGCAGCCTGCGCGTGCAGGCACGCAGATCAAGCTTCGCTTTCATCAGCTCAACCGGTATTTCTCAGCTAACGTATTAGTGCCCATAATCCGAGATTATCGGCGACACGAATCATTTGTTAAACCAGCCAATAGCAGCACGTGCGTGGCATCATCCAGCGCAGGATGACCCCACGTTGGGTACCAACGCGACAAGCCCAATGTGCGAACCGTCACTTTATCTTCCCCCCAATCTCCGCAAGACCAAACCGAAACGATGTGGGCCCGCCAGCTCGCCACCGTGTCCAAGACTGCACGCAGCACCAGTACAACGTGGTGGAAGCGTGCATCGTCGACACTGGAGTCCCGTCAGGATGAGACCCAGCAGCCTGCGAACTTCCAGCTCGTCATCGTGGGCACAGGCTGGGCCGGCTACCAAATGTTCACGCAATGCCGTAAGCATCTCGTCGACATCGAGGAGACCGTGGGCCGAGCTGTGGACCTCGTCGTCGTCTCCAAGCGTAACGTACGTCCACAATCTCACTTTGTCAACTCGTAAAAACTTAAATATCTGACGTTTTTCTATCTGCAGCACTTCCTGTATACGCCGCTACTGGCCAGCACAACAGTGGGCACCCTAGAATTCCGCTCCATCATTGAGCCTCTGCGCGACAGTATGTTCAGTCACGAGAGCGACTTCCACTTCGCCAATGTGCAGAACATTGACCCGGAGAAGAAGCTCTTGAACGTCGAGTCTGCTATCAGTGCTGAGAGTCGTCACCGCAAGTACGACATCAAGTACGACGCCCTGGTGTTGGCTTGTGGCTCTCGTCCGCTGACTTTCGGTCTCCCTGGAGTGGAGGAGCACGCCTTCTTCTTGAAGGAGATCCACCATGCACAAAGGATCCGTAACCGCATTCTAGAGAACTTTGAAGCAGCTACGCAACCTGGTATCACGCCTGAAGAGAAGAAGCGTCTGCTACACTTTGTAGTCGTAGGCGGCGGCCCCACAGGCATCGAATTCTGTGCCGAATTGTACGATTTGGTGCTCCAGGACCTGGTACACAAGTACCCACAGACGTCCAAGCACTTGGGTGTGACGCTAGTGGACTCCGGTGAAATCCTCAATGGCTTCGACAAGCATCTGCGTGCTGTGGCACTGCGTAAGATCCAGAAACGCAACACGATGAAGATCGTTAAGAAAAACTGCATTGAAGTCACAGCGGAGGGCGTCACGGTTGAAGGTGGCGAGAAGATCCCTGCTGGTCTGGTCGTGTGGACCGCTGGAGTGGGTCCGAACGAGCTCACCAAGTCATTAACGGTGTTCGAGAAGAGCAAACGTGGCAACATTCTCACTAATCAGTACTGCCAGGTACTGGGAGCCGCTGAGGTCGAAGAGAAGGCCCCATGGGGGATGCCTCGCCGCTCGAACGTCTTCTCTATCGGTGACTGTGCCGAGATCTTGGACTACCCGTTGCCTGCTACTGCCCAGAAGGCGCAGTCTCAAGCGAACTACCTTACTTCTTTGCTTCGCGGTAAGAATCCAGCGCCGGCCAAGCCGTACGCTTTCCAAAGCAAGGGCATGATGGCGTATCTCGGTTCCTACGAGGGGCTTTTCGAGGCACATCCTCGTGACGATGACCGAATCACTCTAAGTGGTTGGAAGGCCTGGTTCCTCTGGCGTAGTGCGTATCTGACCAAGCTAGGAAGCTGGCGACTGCGTCTGCAGGTGCCGCTCGACTGGCTCAAGGCGATTCTCGTCGGTCGTGACGTGTCTAAGTTTTAAGACAAACAAGCGTAGAAGACCGACGCATCCCATTCACTAAATAAACATCCCTTCACGTCGGTTGCTACGTGCGATGATGCAGATTCCTGCTTTTGCTTCATAGAAGTACAGTCTTCTGGATGATGTCGTGCTTCTTAGATGATGGGTCTTTGTGCCACCGCCACAGATATCTGCTTCGCAAGCTGCTGCTTAACAAGTTCTGGGGTCAGGTCGAATGCAGCTTTAAAGCGTGGCGAGCGTTCTGCAGTTATTCATCTGTGGTTCTTGGCCGGTTGCGTGTTGTCAATCAACGACAGCGTCAGCGATGTGCGCTATTGCGATGGAGGCGAATTGTTCGCTGTCAGCAGCTTGGCGAGCAAGCCGAAGCTACTGTGACTGTATGGCGTAGTCACCAGGCAGCGAAGGTATGCTAATGATTGCTTGGATAGTCGGAATTCTTGTCTAACATGTGAGTATCTTTCTAGAAACTAGCGTTCATGATAACCAAGCATGACAAATTGGTTTTGATTTCATATTGGGTGGAATGGATCTCATGGCATCGTAGACGACGTTGCATGCACTTCCAACAGGCAGGATAGGAAAATAATAGTTTATTTCAATACTGTGAACAATATAATTATTGATTTTCTAACGTCAAGTTTTACAATATAATAAAACACTTTACATACCAATAATAATTATACTGAAAAATCAAAAGTATTGAAATCGAGCTCATCACTTTAAATGAGGTCAAACAGTTTATTTTAAGGGAAACTTCCAATTCGAGGCCGGTGTGATATTTGCCAATGCATACGCTGTATTACGATTCCCAGCATGTCATTTGTAGATGTACAACTAAGTACGAAACTCACAGAAATTTATACAGATTTGGCGCGAAATCCAAACTGCTGGCGGGAGAGCGATCACTGCCAGGAAGCAGCGTTACTCTAGCAGCTTTCGTTTCCAAACCAGCTCAATGGCACCTACCTACACGGTGGACTTTAAACAAGCAACAGTCGCTCAAGTTCAAGCCGGCAGTACAGTGGTTGACGTCGCCGCTGTTACTGGCGTTCATGAGAGAACCATTCGGAAGTGGCTACAGGCACTAGCGGAGGGAAAGTCACTGAAAGCCGGACGGCCTGGGCCCAAAACGTTCTTACCGAAAGCAGCAGAAGACCATCTATACGACTGGGTGGTAGGACGACAGCTCATTGGCCACCCAGTCGAGCGGGCCGTGATCATACGAAAGGCGCAGGAAGTGGGTTTGCTGGGCTGCGGCGAACGTGTGGGCCAATCCGGCAGCGTTACCCCCACCCTGCCGGGCGGTTTTACATCACACAGGAGGTCTTGGCTTCAGCAAAAAGTGGGAGTCGCTAGCCATGACGCATGAGCAGCCGTACGAGGTTCTCCGGGTGGCAGCGAGCTCTGGGGACTCGAGCAGGGCCGGCGCCCCGCTCGACATTTCGAGCGCTGTCTGTGTCCGCGTGCTTCTGGAAATACAGTCCTTTCCAAAATGGCATCACCTCTCAAACCTAGTAACCTATGATAATGACTTAAGTACGACCGATATGCACCGTTCTAGTAGGCCTACCCCTAAAGCTGGTGTACCAATGAATATACTCAAGACAAGTCTAATTCCGGCCTTTAAAAGAACCTCCGCCACAATTCCAGTGGTTTCTTTAAGTAACAATACAGCGACCAACACTGTCATATTATGTGCCAATCACCTCCTTAAAAAAAGAGAGATTCTGGAGGCTTCCAGAACTGTCAAAACTTATGACTTCCGAGACTGGAGTCCGACGCAGTGCCTTTCCGAAAAAAATTGCACCTGCAAACCGGCCTCGAATTGACCACTTCCCTTAAATAGATTTATTGAGCTAATACAATAAATCATTGGATATTAAATATCTTTCTAGTTTTAACTTAATTATTTTGTATTTAATGATCAGGGTGATAAAATCAAAAGTTTACTTATGCTGGTAATAGATCACTTTCAATTTAGCCGAGCCGACCGCAAAGCCCCGCAGTATAGAGCTGAGAACGTTCATCTGCGAACCCCCCTCGAACCCACCCCCTATCCTACGCCCCGGGGGTACCTCTAAAGACCTTCGGATTCCCTTGAATCCCCTGTCTGCACCCTCACAATCCCCTAGACTTCAAATTCATGCTACTTCTGGACATGCTGTCAGTGTTGTCATTTCTACATTTACATTTTTACTTTCAAACGTAAGAAGCGTTTTATGCGCGCAATTAAAACATTTTTACGGAGGGATCTTACGTTTTTGTTGACGTAATAGGATCCAAGCCTGCTTCAACCGGGGACTACCGAGAGCTTGATTCACAACAGAAGAATCCTCACCGTACGCATTAACACCGCCGCCGCCGATCTACTCCTACCCTCATGGAGCTCCTACCCGGGCTGCAAGATGACGGGTCCAAACGTGGACGTCCACCAGGTCCTGCTGGCATGAACTTTTACCGGCTCAATGAACATTGCAATAGCACACAGTGGTGGACTGTGTGCAAGTTTTGTTACGCCGCCCATGTAAGTGCTAAAACAACCGTTCCATTTCCTACCCACATCCGTGGGCGTAAAGAAAATTGGGAGAAGCACTTGGACAAGTGCTTGTACTACGCTCGCGTTACGGGAAAGCCGGCCCAACGTGATGAAAATCGAGCTGAAGCTGGTGAACACGGGCAAGCCTACAAACACCAACGTACTTCACCCCCGGCATTCACACCTGTTGAACTAATGAATTTTTGGCGTCTACTACTCGAATTTCAGGCGGAAGCGCTGCTTCCAGACTCTTTCGTGCAGCTTTGTTCATTCCGGCGCTTGCTGGGTTTTTTGAATGCTCGCTGTGGGCTTCCAGGCGCCGTGCCAAATCGCCACATTCTTGGCGGACGTATTCTGGACGAGTATGCAGAGCAACATCTAATTGAGCAACGCAACGACGTTAGAGCTGTCCAAGATCGGAGTGGTGGGAGAGTAAACTTTCTTTCAGATGTGTGGGAAACGATAGCGAAGCAGCATGTACTGGGCTGCATGGTCACGCATGCATCAACGCCAGCCGTCAAGTCGACCCTCGAAGGAGAAGACTGTACTGATGCAGGGCCAACTTTGGCACTGACGAATCCCAACTACTGCGGGCCAGTGCGGTGTGTGTGTCTCCAGTAGTCATCGAACCGCCGAGTAGGCGGCAGGCTGCCGTAGCGCACACAGGACTGCTTGACCCGCGGCTCCAGCGAGATGAAGTCCCGCCACATTTGTTCACGCAGCATATTTCAGCCAGCACCGACAGGTTTTCGCAGAAGAACAGGGACGGTTTCCAGCACGTAAAACATGATCAAGCACTACTCGGCTGGGCATTAAGCCCCATGGTATAGTTCCGCTCGGCCACGGGCCCTGTCACCGCCATCTTGGTCTTGAGCATACTCCAGCCCTGCATCAACTTCTCCTTCACTACTCGCCGCGGCTGTAGCTGACAACAAGGCCGACGTCTTGGCCTTGACGATCGTCTGCTGGTGTTTCTGCGTTGCCTAGCCCGCCGTGACTAGCCTCGTGCGCGGCCTCTCCTTCGAACAGGCGGTGCTCACCGGCCTGGCGGCCAACCGCGGCCTGCTCGTGCCCGAGGCCGGCGAGTTGAGCTGGCCGCATAGCCACCTGAGATATCTCTCCATTTTTCACGTTTTTAATCAGCTTTTTACTTTTTTACAGAGGCTTTTCACTTTAAAAAGCAAAAAGCCCCGTAAAAAAACAACACTGATGCTGTGATATGCTGCGTGTCGTGCTGGCAACTACCGCCAGTAGCATCACTCCCCAAGATGCAAGCCCCGCATCAAGCTTCTCAGACACCGGGAAGGGTGCATCAATCTGGTCGGCGTGCCCTGGAGTCTCCTCGGACACAACCACGAGGTTGTCATCCTCGTGTGCAAGCTTTTCTAATACAACGAACACCGAGAAAGCAACGACGTCAAACCGACGCTGTCTCGATCAATCGACCCTCAGTTCAGGCAGGAGTGCAGATACTTGGTCAAGGCACGTCGACCACCGGTCGTGTTCAGCAGCAATCCGCCTCGCCACCTGAAGCAGAACTTCACCAAGAAGCACCATGTCTACCTAACATCAACATTCTAGAAGCCCAAGTCAAACAAGAAACCGGTCTGCGGCTTTACATCATGAAAAACCAAAAGAGAAAAGATGTATGGCACTTTGCCCGTCTCATTCCTGATGAAATGTTTGACACACTTCGCGACAATGACTTAACGAACGAGCACGGTGATTTAGCACTATGCTTATGTAGGAGAGCAAAACAAATTAGGTGTTGGAAAACACAAAATGGTAGAGCACATGCAAGCCAAGCATCTTACTGAACTGGAGCTTTATCTTGAACAAGGCAACCTAGTTATTACCGCCGGTGGTGGCGTTCAAAAGCAGCGTGTTTCTCGTCGTTTAGTCGATGAGTTAACGAATGCTGCTGATACAGAGAAAAGGATTCCCCTCCGGACAGCTACGCCCAAAGAGCAACAACAGGTCAACAAACTTCTCGCAAGGTGGATCGCACGTCACTTCCGACCAATGATCATAGTTGAGGACAAAGGATTTCTGGAATTTTTCTGTTTTATCACCCATGACCTGGGCCGCGTGAGAGTGACATGTCCTAACCGAGTCCAATTGCGAAGTGATATCGTTGCCCTTGCTGTTTATTATCGTACGTGTGTGAAAGAAGATATTCGGCGCTTTTGTACAGTGCCCGCCAAATCATTAAGACTCCCGATTTGGCGGGACACTTCTGACAATATCT
>NW_008649040.1:20071-43233 GCF_000247585.1 Phytophthora nicotianae INRA-310
AATATAGAAGTTTGTATGGTCTGTTCATAAAAGTGCTATTTTCGTCATAAAAAGGATGTGGTCTTAATAATTTGACGCTGGTGCCCAAACCTTGCATTTGTATACCAGCCCTGTCAGATACTTTGAAATCTAAGTTGTTAACACAAGTGGCATCTCTGTAAGCCTAATAGAGAGAACATATCAAACTTGCAGTTCTCAACTCAGGCTAGAAGCCGAGATATTGTCAGAAGTGTCCCGCCAAACCGGGAGTCTTAATGATTTGGCGGGCACTGTACCTACTTCTCACTGACTAGTGATATTTGGACTGGTCGAGATGGGCGAAGTTTTATTTCACTTACCATTCATTACATCACGGATCGATTTGAATCAAGGAACTGGACGCTTGAGGTTCGTGAATTTTCTGGAATACACGATGGATCTTCCATCGCCTTAATCGTCGAATAAATGATGAAGGAGTGGTCGCTCTCAAAAGACTATTGTACTAGGTTCTTGCGCGACGGGGGCTCCAATATGTTAGTGCTGCAGAAAAACTAGCGGTCACCGATATGGCTTGTGTTGCCCATTCTCTCCACTTGGTCGTTGCAAGAGCGTTGATAAAGAAAAAAAAAGAAGAAACAGGGCCAGGTCGGGGAGGATATTCCGTCATGGTCGTCTGGCGTTGACAACGAAAGCACCGAGCCAATTGCAGAGCACCATGAAGACGAACATTTATCTGAAGAAGATCGAGCCAGTATGGATACCCTTCGTGATATAGCTATTGCTAACATGGACGCATATCTGAACACGACAAGTTTGAGTCTGGAGCGTGACGAACTCGATGCCGTCCGTAAAGTCGTTCAGCATTTCCGGACTTTGGCAATCTACTTTAGAAAATCACCTAAGGGCCAAAGCCGACTTGATCAGTGTCAACTTAGAGCACGAGGAATTAAACCACACGAAGTCCTGCATGCACAAGTTGACTGTCCAACAAGGTGAAACAGTTGTTGGGACATGCTGCAGCGCTTGATGGTCCTTGACCACAGCATCGTCAGATTCTTCGCGTACTTAAGAAACCCAGATGGTCGTATCGAGTTTGCTGGCATGGAGGCTAAGTTGCGGCGGCCAAAGGCGTCCGATTGGCTTACCATTCAGTGACTATCTACATTGTTGGCCCCGTTTGCGGAGGCAACTACCGCTTTAAGTGGACAGCGATACCCTACGATGCCTTTGGTGGTCCCTATTCTCTATGGCATTCGACGTCACTTGTCACGGAGCGATTTATTGCAGCACATGTGGCTATGGCAGGCGAGGAGCCCTATGTGGCGGAAACCGAAATAATGATGAACGAGTGCCGCAAGGAGGTCTTGAAGCTGTTCAATAGGCGCTTCTTGGAGCTGGAAACGAGTGAGCTCACGTGGGTAGCTTACCTTGATCCCCGCGTTGGAAAAAAGAATGCCACATTTAAGTGCTTCGGATAAACAGACAGCGGATACAGCACTCCTTGTAGCGGCGCGTAAATTGGCTGAAGACGATCGAGGAGAATCTGCTTATCTGACTCCAGTCCAGAATACAACTCTCGAACCATGTAGACCGTCACAAGGTCTCATGAGTTATCTCTTCGGGCCGGATGAGACTCCACGTCAGCAAACGAATTTGGGCAAGGAATGTGCGGACGAGTTTGAATCATACTTAAGTGTCATCAAGACCGTCAACAGTAAGGACGACCCCTTGTTATGGTGGCGCGTCAACCGTGCCAGTTATCCGAACTTAAGTCGGCTCGCCAGGAAGTGGCTAGGAGCTGTTGCTACGAGCGTTCCGTCAGAGAGAGCATTCTCGACGAGTGGGAACACTTTGACTGTTAAACAGAGCTCCCTTGCGCCATCACTAGTGAGGGATCTCGTGTTTATCGCGCAGAACTGGAGGATCGACTACGTGTAAAAGTGCTAGCAGCGTAGTGTCAATCTGCTCGTTCATCGTCTACAAATAACACAGTGTTGAAGCATCTTGAAAGTGAATTAGCTTAGTTTATCATCACCATCGTGCAGGTGCTACCGAACAGCGCTATTGACAAAAATTACACCACGTATCCGTGAAAAACCATAACAGCAACAGAGACCACACTCTACCGTAGTGCAGAAAGCTCCACTCCACCAGAAAAAGACACCACTGCAACACCCAGAGAAGGCAAGGCGCAACCGTTCGATAATAGAGAGTAGACACCGTGAAGACGCCCAATATAGACGCCAGCTGAAGTCCTTGCTGGTTGTGTTGATATGGTAGTCCTTGGTGCGGCTCTAGCGCTCTATGTGGGCGATCACGCTAAATGTGACCTTTGTGGGTAAACCATCGCTCACAACAAACAACGCCAGACTGGTCCAGGACGCATCGCCGGCGGCGATTCACCTCACCATTCACCACCTTAGTGATTTCAAGTCTAAATTTGTGGGGTGTTTGTCGGGTATAAGCGGGACGTTCTGTTGTGTAAACACCTTTTGGAACGTCTGGGATGTTCAGATGGGGGGTAGTGAACGTTCACAGCACTACGCAGTATCAGCACCAACTGGAGGGATTAGAAGTGTACAGTGCACATAGAACCTGTCTTTCACTGAAATTTACAAAACGTGAACCCAGCGGCGAGACATCGATGACGGAGAGCCCAAATCACGGGCCCGCGAGGGACCCAGGGCGAGAACCCCCACCGGAGCCCGGCATACCTGACATGGGCAACCGCATGAACTATTCGGAGAAGGCAGGGGTGCCCAAAACCAGCCCATACCACCTGCAGAGAAGGGTTGGCGATTCTTTTGCTAATGAAACACCCCCTCTCTACCAACAGCCGGCACACACCATGTGTGCATCCAGTAGGAAGGCCACATGGTCAACAAGAAACATCAGACACGACGACAGCTATTGTAAGCGACATTGAACAATGGGCCAGGAATTATAACCTGTACAGAACAGGCTGTAACGAGGCTAATACTTGTCCGTTTCATTTAAATGAAATTGCTATATAAATCTTAGTGGTTTGCGAAGGCAGTGGCACTCTTCAATTAGCCACAAGCCTCCTTTTGAAACTGCACGATGTCGGACAAGCACGAGTATTCCCCAGGAGAGAAGCAGATGATAGTGAACAGCTATGAATTCTTCAAAAACCAGAAAGAACATGGCATGTTCAAGGGCATCAGGACACGTCAATTGGTATCCGATTGCCTACGCTGTGCTCCCAACACAGTTGATTCCGTGGTTAACGAGAAAAATAAAAATCCAACGACAGATTTTGAGGTAATACATCTTAACTGATATTGTAACAACTACCTTTAACAATTAATATTTGTACAAAGGCTGGCGAAAATGACAGAGGCCGAAAACGAGATTATGAGCTGACAGATATCGAGCCAACAATCCGTCAATTTATTGAAAGAGAAAATAAAGCTGTACGCCCAACTACTGCAACCCGTATCAGCCTGCATCTGCACGAAGTGACGGGGATTCTACTTGCTGAGCGTACAATGCAGCGAGTTTTAGGCGAGCTGGATTTTCGATACGTGAAAGGCGAAAAAAGGCACATGTACGATAGAGCTTATTTGGGGCCTTTTGAAAAATAGAATTGCTGGAGACCCACCGAAAAGCGGAGCTGATGCAGTGGAGAAGGTATTGGATGGCCTAGCTAGAATTACTCCAGCTGAGTGGCTCGATCGGTTTCGTCACGTACAGAAGATTGAGGACGAATATGTTGCTCTGCAGAAATCACTAGAAAATTAACTGAAAACAACCGAACACCTTTATACTTTTTTTCACCATCCTGACGGAAGGATTGCATGTTAAATCTCCAGAATCAATCTGCGACCTGGTGAAATCTCTCTTTCCTTTTGTACATATGTTTTCAAATCTAGACCAATCATAGATCTTAATTTGGTGCGCCTTTCCCCCGAATATTGCACCTCTTGGAGTGGCCATTTTAAAATTGATGTAGCTCGAAAACGGCTGGAAATTGATTAAAACTGATTGCAAAATCAAAATGAAAACGCGTGATTTGACCCTATATCTAAATGTCGATATAGGTTTTTCCAAATCTTGTACCAATTATACCCCTGTAGATTCTGGCCCATTGTTCAATGTCGCGTACAATATTGATATCGAACTCTTGACTTTATTTGAGGGTCGAAACTTACACTTTTTTTAAATGGATTTATTGTGTTATTATAATAAATCAATGGATATTAAATATCTTTTTAGCTTATCTTAATTATTTGTATTTAATGATCAGGGTGCTAAAATCAAAAGTTTACTTATGTTGGTTAAAAGAAAATATTGTACTAATTTAGGTTATATTTTTTCGAGTGAGAAATCAATATTGCAGTAAACATTGCAATAGAGCTGTCAACATGCCTCGCCGCGTGTCGAAGTCCGAGCTCCCGAATGGCAAGCCGGCTGCGGATGAGTCTGAGGATGGCGATGTAGCCGAGTTCATGCGCCAGGAAGCCGCGTACCGTAAGGAGTTCGAACCCGTGGCGCCGTGGAAGCGCGACGACATCCCGGACTACGGACCGCTGCAAGACCGTCAGCACGTGCTCATCTTCGGTGCCGTGGGCGTGGTCTGCACCGTTCTATACGAAGCCACCGACTATTTCGACCAGATCCACCGGTGGCTGGCCTACATGGCTATCTGGTTCCCGCTGTGGTTCCGTCTTCTCAGCCGTGTATCACCCGCGCCGACCGACGACGAGCTGGACGCTCGGGAACGTCGTGAGTTCGAGCAGGAATTGCAACGAATTATCGACGAGAAGGACGAGGTCGATGACTGAATGCGTCGAATTAAATGGGAAGATAAAACTGCAACGAAAAATGCGTATAAAACACCTCATTCGATGTTCGTAGCTCTCAGGTCTCTACAAAGTCCACGGGTTTGGCTTGCTCTACTTGCGGAACCAGCCGAAGAAGCCGCCGCCACTCTCGTTGCCTGTAGTTGCGGCCTCGGCAGCCTTCTCCGCGTCTGTCTTGGTGCGCTCCGTCAGGTCCGGGAACTCCAGCTCGTTGAACGCCATGTCGAACAGCAGCGGCTTGCAGGGCACAGCACGGAACTCCGGTGGGAGCTTGACCAACTCGCGATGGCCCTCGATCGAGCCGGCCTCGAACTTGTCTTGACGGTCCACCAGAGCACCAACCTGACGTTTCTTACGCTTCTTGTCCTTCTTCTTGCCATCCTCTCCAGTAGTCAACGTAAGCTGCTCCAGCTCCAGACGCACGGCGTCGGCACGGGTCGAAGACTCCAGGAAACTCTGCGCCGTCGTGCGGCTTGCAGCGCCGGCCAGTTCCTCATGTAGCTCACGGGTGAATTCCTGCAGTACGTCGTCCTTGGCTGCAGGTTGTACAGCCAAAATCTCATCAGCTTCCGTCAAGAAACCGGACGCGTACTGGTACAACGCCATGGCCTCTGCGAACTTCTTCTGAAGTAGGTACGTTTGAGCGACAGTAGACGCACGACACGCACGGAAGACGGCGTGGTAGGCGCTGTACTGTGCAGCACGACGCTGCTCCAGTTCACGGATGCCAGGGATCGACAGGATATCGCCCACCGTCTGCACTAGCATGTCTAGAATATGCGTCAGCTCGCCTGCCTGCTGCGCCGAGAAGCGTTTCTTTAGAGTTCGGTACACCGTGGCCTGACGTTCCACTTGCTTGGTGAGCTTCTTGAAGCGTGCGTACTCTT
The DNA here is from genome assembly GCF_000247585.1 of Phytophthora nicotianae INRA-310. Lineage (NCBI taxonomy): Eukaryota > Oomycota > Peronosporomycetes > Peronosporales > Peronosporaceae > Phytophthora > Phytophthora nicotianae. The sequence goes on from NW_008649040.1 coordinate 25,761, forward strand.
CCAGCGCAGCCAGTAGCTCCAGATCCGAGTGCACAAGGGCACTGCCGCTCTTCGCCTGCTGCTCCAGCTTGATCGTAGCGTTCTTCAGCGCTTGTAGCAATGCATCGTATGCACTCAATAGCTCTAGGAACCGCGCTTCACGCGCCTTGTCATCTTGTGCAGCGTCCAGCTTGGCAGCGAGCTCCGTCGTGCGTACCAGGGCCATTCCTAGCTCCTGAGTCGGTACTGTGAGCTGCTGCTGCTTCCATTCCACCGATCCGAGGTTAGCCACTTTCTGCTTACGCGCCTCTAGCAACACCAAGTCGATCTTGGACTGCAAGAGCGAGTTGTTCGCGCCATCGCCTAGCTCCAGCGACGACGTCTCAGCCGAGCTGGCTGTACGTCCCTGGAGAGCCAAGCGGTGCTCGCAGAAGCGGATAAAGGGCTGCAGCTCGTCCGCTGAGCGAGAGAATAGCTCCTTCTGCGAGGACGTGCCGACCTGCGATAGGTCCGCGTAGATGCGGCGCGCAGTGCCAAACTTCTCGAGCGCCGCTACGTGCTCCTCGCGGTGGAAAGCCAAGTTACCGGCCATGTAGGCGGCGTAGGCCTCGGCCTCGAGACTCGTACGGGCATCAGCGCGAGCCGCGCAGACCTCAGCAAGTCGCTGACTCCACTCTGCTGCCTTGCGGAGGCGTCCGTTCAAGTGGAACTTGATGCGCGAGTTGGCGTCCTCACCGTTCTCAGACTTGTCCAGATTATCGTCCTCCTTAAGCTGCATGGCGTAGCCCCACGCACGCTCTGCATTGTACAGTGGAATGTACAGCAAACGGTTCTCAGTGGCCGTCTCGACGTCTACCTTCTTGTTGATAAACTGTTTGCCCTTGCCGTGCGTGAATTTGACGGACTTGCGGATGCGACGCAGACGACGCGTGCAGTACTGACGGTAGCGCTGGAAGTCGCGATGACGCAATCCGTTCTGCAACTGCGCGGCCTTGACGGTCTCCAAAATGGGCACACTCAGCACCTCGGCGTTCGGCGCGGGCGCTTCCTCCGCCTTGGCTCCCTTGGCCATCGTCACGTGTTGGTATCAAGTCTCCCCTTACTGTGTCAAGGACAACACATAAAATGATGTGAAATGATTGATTCTAATTGGTGTATACTATGTGTAGAGTAGCTGCTGGTCGACACTCCATTACAAGAGCTGAAGAGATGCAGAACTGCTACTACCCGCTGCCGGTGCAGCCTCAGCTGCCTGTCCCGAAGGATGAAGATGCACCGATGGAGCGGCTAGATAAGTCCCGTGCCAGCTCCGACGAGATGCGTCGACCTTTTATGCAGCTGGGCGCTGTGAGCGGCGCTGCCGGATCGGCGTACGTCGAGCTTGGCCGTACCCGTGTGGTTTGCGCTGTCTACGGCCCGCGGACAGACACGCGTGCGCGCCGCGAATTCAGCAAGGACGGTCAACTAGTGTGCGACGTCAAATACGCGCCGTTTGCTGATAAGTTGACGCGGCGTGAGCGCGGCCAGGACCCGGACGAGCTGGAGCTGTCTGCCATTGTGGAAGAGGCATTGGCCCCCGCTGTGATGCTGCACAAGCTGCCCAAATGCATCATATCAGTGTTCGTGACGATTTTGGAGGACGATGGAGGAGTATTTGCTGCTGCTATTAACTGCGCATCCTTGGCGCTGGCTGATGCCGCCGTGGAGATGTACGACGTGGTCACGGCGTCCAGCGCGGTGAGTTGCACCATTACATGCTTGAATTGTTTCCAACTATTGATTTTTATGGTCGGTGATATTTGCAGGGTATTGTGAACGGTTCGGTGGTGTTGGACCCGAGCAGAGAGGAGGAACAACGTGGAGACGGCAAACTGGCACTGGCCTACATGCCGTCGATGGGACGAGTCACGTACATGCTCCAGGCCGGCAAGATCCACCACACGCAGCTACAAGAGGCAGTGGATCTCTGCACAGACGCATGTACGGGTGTCACGCGGTCACTCCTTACAGCGTCGCTCGTGCAGGCTCTGTCCTGAACTGCTAGATAGGAATACAATCAACATCCAAGTGAGAAGTAATGTCTGTTTAGGTGGCTTCGTCGCTCTACTATCCCGCCTTCCAATTGGCATAAATCTACGCGACAACCTCCGCCTTGCGGTTCTTGAGTAGATTCTTCATGAAGAACTCGCCAGCCTTGTAACTGGAGCGCACCATGGGGCCACTAGCAACGTACAAGAAGCCCATCTGCTCAGCCACCTTCTGCCATTCGGCGAAGGCCTCGGGAGTCACGTACGACTTGACCGGCATGTGCTTGGTGCTGGGACGCAGGTATTGGCCGAAAGTCACGACGTCCACGCCACTGTTACGCAGATCACGCAGCGTCTGGAACACGTCCTCGTTGCGCTCGCCCACTCCAAGCATCAGTGACGTCTTGGTCACGAGATGAGGAGCAGCCACCTTCGCTCGCTCCAGCACGTGCAGCGACTGCTTGTAGTTGGCACGGTAGTCACGCACACGACGCTGCAATCGCTCGACCGTCTCCATGTTGTGTGCGAAGACATCAAGACCCGATGTCGCCACCTGATCGATCAGGTTGTCGTGGCCCTGGAAGTCGGGGGTTAGACACTCGATCAGGATCTCCGGGAGCTTGGCACGCAGCGTGCTCACGGTCTTAGCGAAGTGTCCAGCGCCCAGATCTTCGTAATCGTCACGGTCGACACTGGTGAACACGATGTAGTCGAGTCCCCACGCAGCGATCGCTTCTGCCACCTTGTTGGGCTCTTCAGGGTCCAGCGGCTTGGGTTTCTTGCTGGTCTTGACGGCGCAGAAGCTGCAGCCACGCGTGCACGTGTCTCCCATGAGCATGATCGTGGCTGTGGCGATGCCGTCCTTACCGCCGCCCCAGCATTCGCCGATGTTAGGACACTTGGCCTCCTCGCACACTGTGCTAAGACCCAGACTCTTAACTGTCTTGCGTAGTCGCTCGTAGTTGGCGCCCTGTGTGGGCTGCGCCTTCAGCCATTTGGGCTTGCGGTTGGATGCGTTTGGCTTACGCGAAGGTTTGGTACCAGGAGCAGCGTCCGCTTCAAACGCAAAGTCCTCAAGTGACAACGCCTGCTCCTCGAACGTCGGACCCTGACGCGACTCCTCCGCGAGACGCTCACGCAGCGCCGCAAGACGCGATCCGCGCTCCGAGTGCGTCACCTGCACAGAGGCGGCGGCAGTGCTCAGACAGCGGGTGTTCTGGGCCACACGCGAGCAGCGCGTCAGCGTCGTGGCGTGCATGCTTCCTTGTGCTTGTCTTCCAGAGTGGCGTTTTCAGGTGATGAGGCAAAATTGTACCAAGCAGACCCATACCCATCAAATGGAGATCTCGGATTGGTGTAAAAGCTGTGATTGTAATCATCTGATTGGATGAATCAGGAGGTCTCACCGTGTTTGATAGGATGCACTCTTTTGACTGGGCACCGCAGGTTTATCGACCATGATCCGAGGTGCTGCGCGCGGGCTGTTCCAGAGCGCTCGACAAGTGCGACGAGCGGCTGCAAAACAAAACCTGAAGCAGCGGAGAGTACAGGCGACAGGTGGGCGCCCCGGAGATACGAGGAGGACTGTGTGCGACTTGGCGCGGGAAGAGAGCATCATCACCAACCAACAGAAGCAGGCTTTCGGTCGGACACGATACGTGGAGGCGGTGAGGACTAGCAGAAGGCTGTTGCAGCTGCATGTGTAAAGGCTGACTGCTGTATTGTATTGTGTATCGGTTAGATGCCAAGAATATTGTCGGTGGGCGCTGTGGGAATGCTGGACGTCGGAGCGATTGACGCTCTCAATGTCTTGCTGCAAGACTTAGCAGAAGACGATGACGATGGGCGATAACAGCGCTTCGCAGCGCGTCCAAATAGCAGACTGCATGTACCGTAACACCAGCACAGTACAACAGTGTTGATTAAAGACGAGTATCCAAATTGTAGACGAACAACAACAAAAGTATCGCCAGAATTGAGTGGTATTCAACGAATTACTCGCCTATGGCATTGGAAGGCGTCTTGCTCATGAATAAACTACCTAGCGGGAGGTGGCTCTCTGCCCATCCAGCTCCTCCAAGAGAGAAGTAGACAAACGCAGAGAGCCCACACTCAACCACTAACTTACTCCAGCACCGGGAACTCGAACACAACGTCCTTGTTGGTCAGCTTCTTGTACACGGTGGCGAACGTGTCGAGCTTGGTCTCGACGTTGACCTGGTCCTTGGGGTCCAGCTGCACCTTCAGCAGCTTGGAGCCGTCAAGGCGGCAACGGGTGCGCTTGCCAACGATCTCCGTGGGGTACACAAGGTCCTGTAACAATCACAACACAAACAGTCGAAGTACATGAGCATACGGCATGGGGTGGCTAGAACCCAGAGGCCATCATCGAATTTCGACAAAATGGAAAGGAACATCAACAAAATGCTCGCAGGGGCAACGTACATCGAGGATCTGCTCCTGCACGTGAGTGAGCGTGCGCGAGCGAGGGCGGGGGCCGGCGCCGTGGTTGGCACGCGAGTAGCCCTTGCCCAGGATGGTGCGCTGAGCGATGATCACGACGTGACGGCCCGAGAACTTCTTCTCCAGCTCGCGCACGAGGCGGGTCTGGATCTTCTTGAACGAAGCGTGCAGGCGGAAGGGCACGAAGATGACGATCGCCTTGCGGCCGGACGAGATGTCCACCTGCTTGGCGGCGGTGATGTACAGGTCCTTGAGGTCGTTCTTGATCTCAGCAGTGGACTGCTCCAGGTTGGTAAGCTCCTGGGCAACCTGCAGCTCGAACTCGTCGGCGGTCTGGCCCTCCGGCTTGACAATCTTAGCGGACATGGTGGTAGAGTAGTCGGGGTCTTTGAGCAAAACGGCGAATACTATGGGGCAGTCAAAGCTGAGGAGCTCAAGAATTGCTGGCCAGTCGATTATAATAGGACTCAGATCTGAGAAGATGCGATTTTTGACCAATGGTAGTTTTGACCAATGAAAAATGCAGCTAAATGTAGTTCAAGATTTCCTGGCTAGGTACTCGAGTTTCGACACTTGACACCTGGATCCTGGAGAGTCGCTGCACCTGGAGTCTCAAAGCTACGTCGGACGTGGTGTTAAACATAAGTGCGGCGCCGCACCTCAGGAATTATCTTTTGGTTTCTAGCCTTTCCATGCGGTGTGTGAGCTGCCAACCTGGACGCGGCGGTGTCATCACGATGATCAAAAGTTAAACCAAGCACTTCCGTTGAGGATTTGGTTGCGTGTCCGAGTGACGCTCCTGACTGTCGCTTCAACACGAAATCTGACGAGGTGGCTGAGCGTTACGTCTTTGCTCCCGTCTGCTGTTGTCAAGAACAGCGGGTTCAACGTGAGGCAGTGCAGCTCCTGCCAACGCAATGATGCCGCGACTCAGCAGGCAGCTCATAACTGCTTTTGCTTTCTCGGTCGCAACCGCATCAACCAAGACCTCACTTCAAACCATGGTTTTCCGCCACGCTCTACGAGTTGCAGTCGTCTCCGATAGCAAGATCGTGCAACGCACGCTACACACGAACGCAATGGACAAGCTTCGTCCACTTTGGCAAAAGCGGTGGCCAATGCTCTCTAAAGCTAACTACACGAATGAAGGAACGCAAGGAGACAGTGATACAATTGAAGTCGCCAAGAGGCAGCAAGCAGTGCAAAGCGACAACTACCAACTCGTGATCGTGGGCACTGGTTGGGCTGGTTACCAAATGTTCACCGAGTGCTCCAAGCATCTCGCCGATATCGAGAAGAACGTGGACGGCAGGAACGTGGACATCGTCGTGGTCTCCATGCGAAACGTACGTCTCTTAATGCCTAAAACCTCTCGACTTCTCTCACTTACGCTAATTCCTTTGTGTAGCATTTCCTGTACACGCCACTGCTAGCAAGTACAACTGTAGGAACACTCGAGTTCCAGTCCATTACGGAGCCAATCCGTGATGGAATGTTTCGCCACGAAGGTCATTTTCATCTTGCCAGTGTCAAGGAGATCGATCCAGAGAAGAAGGAGCTGTTCGTCAAGTCAGCTTTGGGCTCCCGTCGAGAGTATCCTATCAAGTACGACACATTGGTGCTGGCCTGTGGTTCTCGCCCACTCACCTTCGGTCTACCAGGTGTAGAGGAGCATGCCTTCTTCCTCAAAGAAATCCACCACGCTCAGAAAATCCGCAACCGGATTCTGGAAAACTTCGAGGTGGCTACACAACCTGGCGTCACACCCGAGGAGAAGGCACGACTGCTACATTTCGTTGTGGTGGGCGGTGGCCCTACCGGTATCGAGTTCTGCGCTGAGTTGTATGATCTGGTACTCCAAGATCTCCGACACATGTACCCTGATGTGTCCAAGTATCTCGGTGTAACGCTGTTAGACTCCGGTGAAATTCTGAGTGGTTTCGACAAACAACTACGCACTGTAGCGCTCAGTAAGATCGAGTCGAGAAGCAGTATGCGGATCATCAAGAAGAACTGCATTGAAGTCACTGCTGACGGTGTGACGCTTGAAGATGGCGAGAAACTACCCGCGGGTCTTGTAGTCTGGACGGCTGGGGTAGGACCCAACGCACTTACCAAGTCACTGACAGTGTTTGACAAGAGCAAACGCGGTAACATTCTGACCAACCAGTACTGTCAAGTACTAGGAGCAGCGGAGGTCGAGAAGGAAGCTCCATTTGGCATGCCTCGTCGCTCGAACGTGTTCTCTATTGGAGACTGTGCCGAAATCCTGGACTACTCGTTGCCAGCGACAGCGCAAAAGGCTCAAACTCAAGCTGACTACCTCACAGCATTGCTGCGTGGTAAGAACTCAACTCCTGCTAAGCCGTATATTTTCCGCAGTAAGGGAATGATGGCGTATCTGGGCTCGTACCAGGGTCTGTTTGAGGCACGACCTCGCGAAGATGGCAAGATCACGCTCACTGGGTGGCAGGCCTGGTTCCTATGGCGAAGTGCGTATCTGACCAAGCTCGGAAGTTGGAGACTTCGATTGCAAGTGCCGCTGGATTGGCTCAAGGCATTCGTTGTAGGTCGAGATGTATCCAGGTTTTAAGGGTATTGCCTGTCGATGATACAATTGCATCGCCCAGATACAGAAATTTGCCTCTAGTAGTAAAAATGATTCATCTACTTCATCTTGCAACCTACTGGATGCTGGCTCGGGTCTTAGTAGGCGCTCAGTGTGTTCATCCATGAGCAAGACAAGATGGTTAAGGTGGTTGACGAATTCCGAGAGATATTGCCGAAAAAGTACGCAAAAGAGATCTCCGAAAAACCTGGCTTCGTTCAACTAGTGTTGAGTGCAAATTTCCGAGCTGCAGACCGATTCACCCGAGTGTTCAAGGAATAAGGAACGAAGACAACAAGATTGATCAAAATCAACATGTTTTCAACCGCTCGGCGTACATTGCAACCCGTAGAATAGCCCAGTAGCACGTTTGTAGACATGATACAACATCTCGGATTAGAAAGAGTGTAGGGTCAGATAACCCACCTTCGACAAGAGCGATGAGAACTTGGGTCAAGGCATTCAGCTTGATATCTTTCGCTATTCGTTCCGATCATTATAGCTTGTGGCTGCTGATTTTGGTACCGTCGAGGAAGGCGGTGTAAGCAAGTGCGTCTTTTTGGTGGTTAATAAATATTTCTTATTTGAGATTTATTTTTTTTTCTTATTGAAGTTGATTGCATCTTTCCCAGATAAAAATGGCTCCTTACGTTCGTTTGAAAATAGCAAAATGGTTGTCTGCTTAGCTTCTCATAGACATCAAGTCGGCAAATGAATCGGGATCAATGGCACTCAAGTTACTGGTTAGTGTCGTGGCTCTTCCTATTACCCTTGCGCTATTCAGATGCAGCGAATTGGGCCCAAGTCAGTGGTACAAAGCACACAAATGCAGCAGTGAGAGAGATCACACCGTGGACAAGTCGACATGGTCATGCAGTGACAGCGTTGGACTTCAGTGACGACTACGAGCGCAGTACTGGACAAAAGGCGAGGCTTTTTGTGCTGGGTGGAGACTCGAACGTTCAGGGATCACAAGACCTAAGAGCGTATCCTGGCGGTGGTGCAATGCGTAACGACGTGTGGAGTACAACCGGACCGACTTGGAACGTGCAAACCAATATCCTTAAAACTACCAAATGGGGAGACCCACTACCTCAAATTGTATCAAATGTAACGTGGTTACAGACGAATAACGGCAAGCGTCCACCTCGAGGTATCACTTACACCGAGTGGATCTCTTGTGCTGCCGCTGCCTGGGCTGTCAATCCTCCTTCAGGATGTGATGACCCCACTAAACCTCCTGGCGCGTACTTAGCCGATAACATGTTCTCTCCTCGTCGAAACTTCGTCGCTCTGGCCTTCCAGAACGAGCTCTTTGTCTTCGGTGGTCGTGCTCGTGAACATTTTCCAGTACCTCAGTCGCAACAACGTGGGGGTACGGGACCTGGAACCATGGCTCCACACAACGTCCGATGGCTGGAGTTTGCTGTATTGAAAAACGATGTGTGGCGTAGCAGCGACGCAGGTGCATCGTGGAAACTCGTGACTCCAGGTTGCACTTATCCACAGAGCGCTTTAGTTCACAAAGCTTCACGTCCAGAGCTCCAATGTGAGGATGACGACCAGTGTGAAGGTGACGCATCATGCCAAGTAGATGAAGCCACAGCAACAGGTTTCTGCGTCTGCAACATGTGGTCGCCTCGCGAATTCCACGCTGTCGTAGTGTTCAACAACGCCCTATATTTATCCGGTGGATACGCTCTCGTTGAGTTAGGCAACTGCGGTGTCGAGGAGAATGCTCGCAAACGGCCATCAGGCGAAGAATTTGCGTGTAGTGGTGGATATCGGGCTTACTTGAACGATATTTGGACATCTACAGATGGTCAGCACTGGAAAATGCTCAAGCTTCACGCAGAGTTCTCTCCTCGAGGTGAGCACTCGATGGTATTATTCAACTCAATGCTGTATATACTCGGTGGACGCACTGGAGCTTCAAAGACAGAGGAAGGGACTGGTCAAGCGCAGACTAAGCTATTGAATGATATATGGGTCAGTACTACTGGTTCTACCTGGACTCAAGTAACAGAGGCAGCGCCATGGACACCAAGAGCGAAGCATGAGACTCTTATGTTGCCTGGCGCCACCGATCAAACCTCAGGAGATGATCCAGAAGACCAACTGATCTTGATTTTTGGTGAAGACGCAGAGCGAACACTGGAAGATGTTTGGGTCTGGAAAGGAGGAGACTCGAACTGGATCAAAGATTACTCGTCTGACACAGCTTTTGTTGAGTATGTACGACCGGCAAGTGACGTGTCGTATCTACGGACGATGGTGGATACCCATGTACTGGCGCTGGGTGTTGCCGGAGTGAAGATGATTCAAGATCTTACGAGTCTTTCATTCGACCAAACGATAGCTCTACGAGAACTTATGCCTATTTGCGACTACATTGCATTGGCCAAACTTGTGGTAGAACAGTGCACCATACAACCATCAGAGTACGAAGGTCAAGAGTTCGCCAATGTCAAGGTGATTCAAGGAGCCAATGGTGACGAGGAAGCAGCTGAAACAACGACTACTACTCAAGATGAGACCAACTGGGATGGCTGCACACACATTGGTAGTAAGGTGGTAGATGCCAGAACTGGTCGTCTTCGTTGGGGTGACGTACTGGGAGTCGATCAAGTTCAGGTACTTCGAGACGTGTTCGTCGATGCTCAAGAGAGTATTTGCCAGTGGAGACCTAAGCCTCGATCGGGTCACGCCGGTGTAGTTTTCAAGCGTAAGGTGCTGGTTCTAGGTGGTCTAACAGCGCCTGATTACTATGATAACGACGTCTGGTATCGCGACGCTCGTCGACCACGAGCACAATTCACGTTGGTACCTACGAGTGGGAGTTCGGACACTGTGTTTAAGTTTGAAAGCGACAAACCTTACTGCGTCTTCGAGTATTATTTGCTCGATACAGTGGAGCAGCTCGTCGTGTGTAACTGGACGGTAACTCTAGGCGAAGTGGACTTTGAGAACTGGTTAGACTCGGGCACATTCCGCATGCGAGTTCGAGCTCGAGACCCTGCTGGTAATGTGGACGAGACGTTCGAGGACGGTCGGAATGAACACACGTGGGTGTATGAGCGTCCGCTGCCCTGGGGTCTGATCATCGGTCTATCCAGTGTCGGGTTGGTGCTGTTGATTGGATTCTTGATGGAGTGGCGGAAGCGCCGCAAACGTGCAGCTATGGAGCGCTACGCCATGAAGCGTATGCGTCGCAAACTTAAGAAGAAGAACGCTGCTGTTACCATTGCAAAGGAAGGAGATCCGAATTGGCGCGAGACGTATGACGACGCTAAGGACGGGAAGAAGGGCAAAAAAGGTAAGAAAGCGACTACCAAGAGGAAACCCACGACAGCTAAAGACAAGAAAGACAAAACGAAGACAAAATCTAAGGATAAAAGCAAGAGTAAGGACAAAACGAAGGACAAGAAGGTCAAATCCAAGACAAAAAGCGGGAAAAGTGACAAGAAGAAAAAGACAACGAAGACGAAAGACGATGCGAAAAAAACCAAGACAGCAGAAGCCAAAGCCAAAACAAAGTCCAAGGACGCAACAGTCAAGAAGAAGTCGAAAGACAGCGCCAAGACAGTCGAGAAGCGACCCAGCAAAGCAGCCAAGAAAGAGAAATCTGATAAGAAGAAACCCGACAAGACCAAAAGCTCTGATAAGAAGAAATCGAAATAAAGGTTGAAATGTCTAAATATTCTGTCTGGGCCATTTCTATTCATTTAAGTACGAATGCGAACTTAACACCATCTTGTGTCAATGTTGCTTTTTCGCCATACAAACCCGAAGTTAAGCACCATGGGCACCTACGTCGAGGACTACCTGGAGAGCATGTACCTGCTGCCGTCGGAGATCAAGCGCAACTTCGACCTCATGCGGGAGCTGGACAAGGTGCGTGTGCGCCTCACATACCGCCTCTCCTTCTGCATCACTTTCTAATGCTCGCTGCGCAGACGTCCTACCCGCTCCTCGAGGAACTTAAGACGACACAGAAAACGTACTTAACGAGTGCGCGACAAAAAGTGCTCGCTAGGTGCGCAGATGCGACAAAAGGTGAAGCTACCGAGCAAGAGCTGCGCGAGCTCATTGAAGCCGACGATATGGTGCAGAAACTGCAGGAGAAACACGCTCTGGTCGTACAGAAGCTGGACGAGAAGATCGCCATTGCCGCTCAGAGCTACGACATCGTAGACCACCATATTCGCCGGTTGGATAGAGATCTGGAGAGCTACTCGGCTCTATTGAAGGCGAATGGAGAGTATCAAGAGGACAGCAGGCCTCAACGCAAGAAGCAGAAGGTGGCAGCAGCCAGCACAGTGCACCAAGTCAGTCATACAGTGCCCAATGTCAATGTCCGCAGTAAGAACAGCACAGGTGCTGGTAGTATGAAGGACAAGACAGTCATGTCGGTGGCTAAGGCTTCCAGTGGTGGCAGTTCGTCGAGAAAGAGATCCATCGCAGAGACTACAGTGGCTGTGCCCGCTGCAGCTGTTGAGCCGGTGATCTTGGCCTCGGAAGATCTTCCCATTGACCCGAACGAACCTATTTATTGCAGTTGTCGACGAGTGTCGTTCGGTCAGATGGTCGGCTGTGACAACGACGACTGCAAGTACGAGTGGTTCCACTTTGGCTGCGTGGGGCTCGCGGACCAACCTGCAGGCAAATGGTACTGCCAGGACTGCAAGGTACAGCTTGGTATCAAGTAAACTTTGCATGCTTCTGAACTGCAGGCTGCGTGCTGTACGAGTTAATGATAAGATTCGCAGAATGAAATCGATTTTTTTGCCTAGGAATTCACTGCGAGGTTTTGTTTCACGTCTACAAAATTGGTTTCCGCTACACTGATTACCATTGATGCTTCTGGAGCTATTCCTTTCCTATAATGTAAGCCGAGAGGACACGCGGGTGAAACATGCATTTTTTTTAGTTGCTGTGTTATATAAAACTCATACTTGTTTGGATTTGAAACATTTTCAAGTTGTCCCTGGCTTGAGAGATCAACGTATAGATAGATACACACTTCAAGTCGGCCCACATAATTACAATAGTTTCCAAATAGAATCTTCGAGGATAATTTTTTTTTCTTAAAGTAGGCCCGTAAATGATCTAAACTATAACCCCCTGTTTATTTCTAAATGCTTAGAATATGCCAGTAGTATATCATTTCGCATTACTTCACGACTAATATAGTTTTGAATAGCCGCTGATAAAAACATAGTGGTCAGAGCTATAGGTCATTAACACCCGACTTGCAAATGACAGTATATTTATTGCTGCAGCTTGCAATTTTATTTATTTATTTTAGTGATAAACGCAATGTTCAAACGATTTTTTTTACTGTACTTTCAATTGATACATATAATTCCTGTATCACATGAACCTAAAATACAAAAATGTTCATGCAAGAATTGTTACTGCTGCGCAAGAGCCGTGGTACCTGACCACGTTGCCAACCCTGAGGTATAGTATTGGTAAATAGTTTCGAGTGCCAAAGACAATGGACTCGCTCTAGAAGCCAAGCACGATGGAGCATCGAAACACTTTTAAGCTCAACAAGGTGGTTCCGTGGCCAAGATCTACCATGAGATCGTTCACGGCGGACAGCAACTCGTCCTGTGAGTAAAAATACTAATTTACAGCCAAGTTAAACCGATGACTAGCATAGCTGACTAGCTAGACATCAGTCTTGGTCGCAATGGACTAGTTGTTGCTGCAATTGTCTCCCACCATAAATCTCACTATTGGCTTGGTCGTTTTGTAGACGTCAAGGATATTCACGAGCAGATTGACGTACGCGCCGACTCTCTGTGTGCAATCGGAAAGACGAGTAGGTTAAACATTGACGTGTGTAACTTCAATGCGGTGGATATTGATGTAAGCGCCAGCCCTCCAAAAGGTGTCCAAAACCGATTCCCCCCGACTTTTACGGAAGTGACAAGTCGACAATGTTGAAGATACAAATTTGACTTGGCTTAACTATTGGGACCAATCAGATCTAGTGTGGGCGCGTGTCTTTTGCGGTGAATGTGTAATAAGCATGTAGAATCCAGCTAAGTACTTCTCGAATATTTTCCCTTCTACCTTCTTGCACACAAGTACCCCACCAACACAATGTGCCTCGTGAACAACGCAAAGCGCAACGTAATGCACACAACAATGAGTCAGCTGTCGAACAAAAGACCAAATACAGTGCAGGCAATAATTATAAGAATGGGTATCTTTTTTCGAGTTTTGACGAATGAGATGCTCGAAATGCGCTGAAACTCACCCAATCAACGCAATGCACAAAGGCAATTGAATGGGGGTCTCCATTCTGCATTTAAACCGAACTGACGGAGCTGTGAAAAATAATGCCTGCGAGGGGTGGCAAAAAGTATACGAACGAGGCGTGCATTAGCGTTTTTTTTTAGGTAGTTGGAGGCGTTGTTTAGCATTGGCTAGTGGTCGGTCTTCTTACCTAAATCCTTTAGAACGGTTGCACAGCAATCAGGCATCGAATCGCCAAGCGTGTTGAGGTATGGCAGATCGATTTTTATCTCAGCTCGTAAGTATCGCCTTCTCGATCTCCTCCTTCGACTAGTAATGGTTTCCGTTGGGATACACAAGTCATGCCAGCTTGCTCACACGTTCTAGATAGAGTTTAAGTCGGGGGACAGAGAGGGCCATGGTAAAACAGCGAAATTTTGGTCATTAAGCCATGCATTCGTGTACTCTGACGTATGGATAGAGCAATTGGCTTGCTGAAAAATGCACGCACGGGGGGATTCACTCTTGTGAACGGTTGGGGATACTTCTCCAACGTCTGCACATACTTTGTACTGTCCTGCGTACCAGAAAGGATGGCGAGATACAACTTGCCGCCCGATGAAAACGCGCCATATCATCACGAATCCGCCACCAGAGTGACGCTTCGACTACACCTGTTCCTCGGTTCGCAGGTCATGCCAGTATTATAGGAAGCCGTCTGGGCCGTCTAGATTAAATTTCTTCTCGCCGCTGAATACAACAGACTTCCACACGTCTGTCCAGCGAGCTACTCAAAGGCGACGACTTCTAGGTGAAACCTGTCAGTAGCAGCTCATCTTGCATCTTGTCGTTCAGTAATCGCGACATTTTCTGGTCTGATAATCTGATGCCAGTAGAGTTAACCGCTTGAACCCCACGACCTGGACTTTACACGATGCCAACTTTTCCTTAACTTGGAACATACAAGATATTAGAGGCTTTTAGCAAATCCGGAATTTGTGTTTTTCCGGTTTGATCATATGCATTTTTGCCCTAATCGCTGACCTCAACAGGGAAGTTAAATCGAAACAACTTGTCCAAACCGGACGAAACAACCTGTAGTTACTGTTCTATTGCTAATAATTACGGTTTATATCAAGGACCTAATCTGCGACCGTTCACAGCTAAATCGGCGACACCTGCCATGGATCCTAGGGAACATGCTGTTATAAGTGACGGTGAAGCTACGGTATACGCGCTCGACAGTGACATAGAGTGGTTTGCGAGGACTGTTGTGCGGGGGGTGCCTCGTCATCATCGCGCAGCGTACATGTATCAGCGCTTGCTTCAAGCCCTTGAGACTGGTAATGCTGTGGAAGCTGCCGTTTTCTTTTCAGAGTTGGCTACAATGGACAAACCGGTTCCTACCCCAAGTGTGCCATTCAATTTCAACAGTGTATCAGAGGATGAATCACTCATACGATTCAGGTTTTCTAAAGCAGAACTAGTCATGCTCATTGATTTAATGGGTTTGACTGAAACTACAACAAGAGAGAGAACGAAAGCACCTGCAAGCGAAGCTCTTTGCATTTTGCTGTATAGGCTGGCGGCTCCGTACATGGAACCGAGCCACAAGACTACTTTGGTCGCTCTGGGAGCGGGATATCAAACATTTTCTTGCACACGTTGAATTTTCTCGATGTCAAGTAAAAGAGGTTACTAGCATCTGGCGGTCTCATCGCAGCTACACGACTTTGTGTGTACGCAAATGCAATCTTTGAAGCAGGATCCCACTACACGAACATTTGGAGCTTTATTGTCGGCACGGTTCGAGGTATATGCCGTCCGCAGCCAAGGAAAAATGGCACTGGTAAGATGTTGATGCAGTAATCCGTTTACAATGGTCACAAGCACAAGCATTGTCTCAAATTTCAGACTCTAGTTACCCCGGATGGACTAATTATTCATCTGTTCGGACCATTCCCAGGCCGCAACCACGACATTAAGATGTTTGCCAAATCCGGCCTGGCTGACCAGGTTCGCAGCGATTCTCGTTTCGTTGACTACCGAATTTTTGGTGACTGTGCTTATGGCCGAGACGATGTGATGCTGAGCCCATTCGAAGGCGCAAAAGGATATTAACAGCAAGGTGAGCAAGGTCAGAGTGTCTGTTGAGTGGTCTTATGCTCAAGTGGTGAACTATTGGAAAACGCAGGACGTCAAGTCAAATCTTCGTGTCGGTACACAACCTGTTGGACAAATGTATCGGGTTGGTATCTTAATGACCAATTGCATCACATGCATTCGTGGATGAAATACTGCAAGCGACTACTTCAGTGTCGAACCACCAGATATTAGAGAATATTTGAGGACAAACAGCAATTAGGCAGATTATATTCATTTTAATTGTCTTTCTGAGCGATCGCTGCGCTAAAAAGCTTGGCACACTCAATGATGAGGTCTTTTCTGTAAACGTTCTTGGAAGCGAAGATGTTGATCCTCTCGTTCTTTTTCAAAAATGAGCCGTTGCTCAAATTTCTGCTGTGATTGACGGAGCTCCTGTTCTTGTAGCTCGAACTCTTGTCGCTGACGTTTTTCTTGCCGTTTTATCTCCTGTTGATATGCGTTCATCCGTTTTGGTGTCGACCGTGGCGTTCGTGATGAGGCACCTGATACTGTCGAACAACGAGAAACACTGCTGTTCGGCATCACTACAATCACTAACAGAGTCATCAGAGTAAGATTTTGCACGAAGTGCCCGGCGACGGTCGCTTTTGCGAACTATTTCTTCAGCACACATGGCTAATTGTTCATCCTTTTGCTGCTTTTTGGTCTTGACTGTTTTTTTTTCTCTGACTTGAAGTGGTCCTCTAGCGCCACAAACTCCCGTACAAGCCCTTCGCGCTCATCGTAATGGCTTTGGACGTTAACAGCATCAACTGACTCTTCGATCCCGCTGCCTAGAGCAGCAGCGGCTTCGGAATCCTTGAGCATTTGCTTCAGAAGCGTGAGCCGGTCGCAAACCTGCTTCACGTTGACCTCCACACCAAAGGCAGATGATAGGGAAGCTGCGATATCGCTCCATACGCGCAGTGTTGTACCACGGACCGCTGCGAAAGGCTTGAGGTGTATGAGCTCCCGCAGCAACTCTTTATCCCAATCATTCGTGAAGCGGAATACCATTAGATCAGGCTGCTGATTTCTTTCTGAGCTCGTACCTGCGAGTTTGTTTGTGCTATTCTTAAGTAGATTCGTCCTCAAAACTGACCTTGAATACCACGTGATGCTTTCCCCATTTCGGTTTAATGCTAAAGGCACATTTAACCCATTTTGAGCAATCCAACTTTCGGTCGAAAATTGGAAAACCGAACTAATCTGCTAAAAGCCTCTATTATTTTATACTTCATTTTTGTATGGGACCTTACAAATATTAAGTCGACGAGGGGTAGGTATTGAGCCCATGCCCTCCCACTCCTCGCATAGATGATACAATCCTTTGTGTAGTGAACGTCCAGTCCTCCGTATCTAATATCTGATTAGACAGGGCCGGAAGTGTCGCCACTCATTTCTCCTCACTTTCAGATTCTCTCGCTCGAGCACAGATCAGAAGCTGCTACCTCAATATGGCATTTCAAGCGCGGTGGCGCGAATTGAAGAAAGATGGATGGAGTTCCAAGCGACCAAGTGGATTATCGGTTGATTTTACGTATCTGAAGATAACTAGTATATACTACTCTGTCCGGAAAAAAATTGCACGGATCGGCTTTACACCACCAAATTTCTTGATTTCATTATACATTCAAATCCTTCAAATCCCTACGATAGAGACAGGACCTCAGCAGCCGTACTCGAGCATCGGATGCTGAGGGGAAGCCTTCCTTCCTTCGCCAGGTGAGCTTTCCCCATTCTTAAATATTTGAAATACCCAATCCGAAAAATATTTGAATAATTTTGATTGAGAAAAGTAACGTTAGTACTACCTCCGTTCGGAAAATATCGCACGATCGGGAATGTAGCCAATACTGCTAAAAAAAAAGAATACCCCTCCAATCTGATCAGGATTTGAAAATCCAAATCTCCCGCCCATTTTTCCTCCCTCCGCCCACCGCTCATTTCGAAAGTTGGGCAGAAATGCTTAGAAGACAAGCAACTGATCAGGAGCGCCAAG
>NW_008649040.1:43753-53215 GCF_000247585.1 Phytophthora nicotianae INRA-310
CAGCAATCTATCCTGGCGCTCGCAGTTGCTTCGTGGATCGATCCGCCACTTCCGCAAGCTTCTACTCAGCCTTCTCCGCGCTCTCCCCCGCTCTCCCCGCCATCACCTACACATTTTGTGGAGATGGCTACAGTTGAAGTCGAGCTCTGCAAGCTCAGCCAGCTCCCAGCTTTGTAGTTTGAAGTTCAAGATCTCGTGTCGCGTAGCAGTAAGACAAAGACTTCAAAGGAACTAGGAAACGTTGGACTAACTGCAAAGGGGGGTTGTCACCTTCGAGGTTTCCCTCCTTAATCCCAAATACTCTACGTGGGAACCACTCTGTTCTTCTTGGTTAACTTTACAATCACTAGCTCCTATCCTGTGCAAAGTCTAACAGGTACTGACCCAAGTCACGCGTGGAGTGTCCTGTGGTTGAGGTGACCAAGAAGAGTAAGGATGAGTTCGGCGCCTATGTCGAGTTCTACGGCGGCCAGCGGAACAACAACTACGTCTACCAGTACGACGGCTACTGTAGTGACGTCGCAAGGACTTGGAAGTACTAGTTCTGGCGGTAATGCTTCCAGTAGTAGTGGAACTACGACCAGTGGTGCATGTACAAGTGGTGGGACAACTACTACGAGTACTGGAGTGCCAAGCATGACTGGAGGCTTCAATTTCCCTCCGTTCCAAGCCGGTTTTGGTGGTTTTGGGTTGGGTGCGATGGCTGGAGCGATCCCTGGCGTGAATCTAATGCCCATGAAAATGGATACAGCGCCCAAGATGAGAGGGAGAAGCTTTGATCTGTACGCTGTGAAGTTGCAAACCTTTCTGAATCGGATGAGATGCTGGGAAGTAGTGGATGGATCATGTAATTTGGACTTGGGCGATCCTGGCCAACGTATGATGTTTGAAGCTAAGGATAATATAGCCCGAGAGGCCATTTTATCCGGTGTTCCTGAAGAAGATGCAGGGATGATATGTCAAGAAGACACTGCGCGAGCAATGTGGGAACGGTTTGTTGATAAGCAGACCAAACGTGAATACTCAAATTACATCTTTGCCAGGTCAGAATTCTACTCGAACGCATACACACCGGATAAAACTATGGATTGCTGGTTGCGCGAGATGGAGAAGTTGAGACGGCAACTGCTTCACTATGGCAAGCATATGAGTGATGAAGATTTTGCGGAGACCCTCCTTGGCCATGTATCACGGACACATCGAGATGTTGTTCGTCAGTTTTCTAAGCATTACGTGGTCAGACAGGATGGTGGAGCAGATCGGCCGGTGCCAACGGCGGCGCAAGTCATGAATGCGTTGCGGGCTGAATCAGTTCTCGACGAGAAGGTGGCAAGTGAAGAGCACACCACCAACGTCTGTTCTTCATGTAATCAGAAGAAGCAAGATAAGCAGAACCATAATCAAGGAAAAGGCAAACAGCAGCAGAAGAAAGGCAGATATAAGGCCAAGCAGCAGCAGAAGAAAGGCAGATATAAGGCCAAGCAGCAGCAGAATTCAAAAGGTGGCAAGCAATCAGGACAGCAGAAGAAAGAAACTCGAAAATGCTTTGAATGTGGTGAAATTGGACATATAAAAGTGAACTGTCCTACACTGAAAGATGCTGCTTCTGCTGATAAGCCAACTGGTTCGGAATACAAGCGGTGGCAAAACAAGAAACGTGATGAGGATAAGGATGAAAAGTATAACAGACGGCGGAAGAACTCAAGTGCTATCTGTTGTCACGTGCGTGGAAGTCCTACTCCGAAGCGAAATCGTTCTCTAAGTGGTCAAATGGAGTGGATTCTGGACAATGCTAGCGATGTGCATGTGTGTAACCAGCAGGACCTTCTGAACAATCTCAGAGTGGATATGACGCATACCTTTGAGAGCTATGACGGGTCTGTGAAAGAGAATGAATTGGTTGGAGACATTCACCTGCGTGTGCACAACAACAGACGACCTCATGCAGATGTCACGTTGTCATATACGAATGTGTTGTTGATGCCTGGGGCTCCTGAAAACGTCTTGAGTCAAGATTTGTTGGAGACGAGTGGGTGGAATGTCAAGTATGGCTGGTTAAATTCTCAGCGTGTTTGCTGGATTCGCAAAGACAATGTGGAATTGCTGATGAAGAAAGAACGTCGGCGCTATCGTTTGAGGGCGACAGCGGTGGAAGCTTACAGTGTGGCAGCGATAGAGAGTAGTGTGCAACCACAACACCTTGTAACAGTGCAACAACAACAAGTGGATTCGAAATTGTTGACGAGATGGCATTTGCGTTTTGCTCATCTGAATTTTGCGTCACTGAAGCAAATGGCCAAGAACGAGGTAACAGCAGGTATGGAATCGAATTTACCTGTCGTGAATGAAGCTGATACCCCGTGTTGGAGCTGCAAAGTTGCCAAACTCACTAGGATGTCATACAAGCGAGTGGTGACGCGTCGGGCAACACGACCGATGCAGAAGATCATGAGTGACATGTGCTACGTTGGAGTGCGCACATATGATGGTTATTCGCATTTCCAACTAGTGCAAGACGAAGCAACAAGATACTTGTGGGGTTTTCTTTTGCGATGCAAAGAGGAAGCGTCTCAAGTAGTTCTGAAGCAATTGAAGTGGTTGATTGCTCAAGGACATCGTCTTGAAGTCTTTCACTCAGACCAAGGGCGAGAATTGCTGAACATACTGATGAAGGCGTATCTTGAGGAACATGGAATCGAGTATACCTGGACCAATGCATATAGGCCGGAGAAGAATTGCTTAGTTGAAAGGATGAATGGTGTTGTCCTGGCTAGAGCTCGGACATTGCTGGAAACAGCAAATATGCCTGATGATCTGTGGGGTGAAGCATTTCAATTTGCAGTTGAAGTGATGAACATTAGTGCTACGAAAGCCTTGGATGGTGATACGCCATATCGTCGTAGGTTTGGTGAGAGGCCAGATGTGTCTTCATTGAGAACATGGGGATGTTTGGTGTTTCTCTTCACGCCCAAAGTTCTTCGGAAAAACAAACTGGAAAATCCCGGGAAGCCTGGACTTTTCATGGGGTACGCACAACATTCAGATAGCTGCCGCGTCCTACACTTATTGACTGGAAATATTAGTGAAGTACGGTCGATCGAGTTCGAAGAGGATTGGACGGTAGAACGAAGCTATGTTGAACGCTTGCTAGCAAATAGATATGGCAAAGGACGGAAAGTATCACAACTGATAGTCATGCCATACATTCGATTGCCTGTGGATAGAGAAACTAGTGCTACTAGTGGTTATCCAAGTCTATCAGAGCTCGGAAATGGTGGAGCTGAACGCCCTACCAAGCGTCAGTGTACTGGTGGAGGTCGAACTGTTTGTGAACTTCCGGATACTGTTGGTGGAGCACTGAGTGGTGTTGAGGCATCAACTCAGGAAGTACCTGCGGGTGCAGCTCAATCGGGGGTTAGAACTCAACGATTACGGCCTTTGGCTCGAGATGGCGAGCATGATGTTGCCGACTTGCCTAACAGCAGTCGTGTAGATGTCATTGATGCTGCTCCAGATCGACAAGGCGTGCCTTCAGTGGGAGCTACAAATGGGGAGTATATCCCAGCACATGATGGAGCTGAGCATGAGAGTGTGGATTTGGAACATGAAATTGATGACGAATCTTTTAAAGACGGCTCAAACTGGCAACAAAATTGCAGTGAACGGTATGACCCGGATATCATGGATCGACTTGTAGTACATGATGACGAACCGGGTGACGCCGAAAACGATGGGTGGAGTGGGTCGCCAGCTACAGCATCGTTTCGTCGGTCGACAAGAGTGAGACGACCAAATGCACGTCTTCAAGACTATGAAATCGATATTCCGGCAAGCTTAGTGATTGAAGCTGTGAATGCCTTGACGGAGCCTCAGAGCGTAAAGGAAGCTCTGCAGGAACCTGACGCAGACAAATGGAGAGAAGCGTTAGAGAAAGAGTGGGGTGACTTGATGAGAAACAACACTTGGGAACTTGTTGAGAGGCCGGTTGGAAAGAAAGTGTTGACCAGCAAGTGGGTATTCGTACGCAAGCGAGACCCTCAGGGCCGGGTAGTACGTCACCGTGCTCGCGTCACAATAAAAGGTTGTCAACAAGAATACGGAGTGAACTTCTGGGAGACATATTCACCCGTGGTTTCTTTTGAAACTGTGAAGCTTGTGCTACTTCTCGCTCTACATTTTGGACTCGTGTGTCACCAAATTGACTTCGTGACTGCATTTTTGAATGGGTCTATTGGTGAAGCTGAAATTTACATGGAGATGCCGGAGCACTTTGACGACGGTAGTGGTCGAGTGTGCAAACTGTTGAGGAGTTTATACGGATTGAGGCAGGCCCCATTGATTTGGTACAAGACTCTGGATGCTTACTTATTGAAGATTGGGTTCAAGCGATCCAAGATGGACAATGGATTGTACTGGAGAACAGTGGGAGGTAGCCCAATATACCTGACGGTCTATGTTGATGACATTTTGATTGTTGCCAATGAACAGAATGTGAAATTGGTGATTAGTGAACTGGCGAGAAAGTTCAAGATCAAAGATCTGGGACGTGTCCACCATCTACTTGGGATGGAGATCACGTGTGTCCAAGACAAAATTGTGTGGATATCTCAACGCGGCTACATCTCTAAGATTTTGGAGCGGTTTGGAATGGACCAGTCTCGTGCTGTTGCGACTCCGCAAACTTTAGGGAGTGTGCCAACACCAGCGTCAGTAGACGATGCAAGTGTGAACAATCCAAGATTACCCTACCGTGAACTAGTTGGGTCTTTACAATACCTTGTTCAATGCTCGCGTCCAGAGCTCGCGAACGCGGTGCGAACGTTGGGGAAATACCTGAATTGCTATACAGAGGAAAACTGGATCATGGCAAAACGTGTATTACGATATCTACGTGGAACGATGGATTTTGGAATTGTGTGGCACAAACCTAAAACTACGGAGTTGAAGTTTGTAGCATATGCAGATGCAGACCTCGGAAATGAGGAAAATGGTCGATATTCATTTACTGGATATGTGCTACAACTAAATGGATGTACTTACGCATGCAAATCGAGAAGACAGAAGATTGTGACTGATGATACTTGCTATGCGGAATTCGTCGCTGCGAGTGAATGTTCAACTATGATTATTTGGACTCACAATATTTGCAAAGAACTGAAGCTCAAGTTTTGTATGCCGACTGTTTTGTTTCAAAACAATCAATCTACGATCACTGTGATAACTGGAATCAAAGGCAACTACAAGACTAAAAGCGTGGACCTAAAGTATCACAAGGTGCGAGACTATCACGAGCAAGGAGTGATTGAAGTATGCTACTGTCCAACTGGAGAAATGAAAGCCGACATATTTACGAAGCCACTAGGTCCGCAACTCTTTCAGAAGTTTCGGCAAGAGCTGAATGTTATGCCCGTGCCGATTGCCATCGAGGATGTGTAGTTGTATGAATGTTGTCTTAATGGAATGTCGATTGAATGTTTGTCGAATGTTACCTGTGTCTCAGGCGATATTTTGGGACGAATTAATGACTGTGAGGCTGTCCATACAGCTATACAGCTGTCCTCCCAGGAAAACAACTTTCTTGATCAGATTGTATTTTTCAGACTCAAAGGCAATGACAGATCGACATTTGATGCCTCTGTGTATGCACGATAATGCAGACGTAGTGAAATTCAGCACGTGCCGTTATGTAGTAAATAGAGGTTGCTACAAGGTAGCAGGCGGCATTTGGAATAAGATTCTTCGTAGTAGTAGTGTGCTTGTTCTTACGAACAATACGTGCGTGCGGATCAATTGTCAGACTGTCAGTCTGCCTGGCTTAACCATCGCAAAAAGCAGAACGACAATCCGACGCATGTATCGATAGTAAGAGAAGGATCATTCAAGCATTACTAAATCTCACGGGAATGCAAGTGCTTCCTGCCTTTCGTCACCCACAAAAACTAAAAATGAAATACTAGCCTGGATCCAGTTCAGGAAATACGTAATAACGCATTTGGTGTTTTCGGGTTCGAATTGTTGCTCCATTACCGTAACCGGAATCTACTCGATATCTTGACAGTTCAATATTCGGCCCGCAAACAGCGAGTGCGTGCCGCCACCTGGCTACATCTGTGGTTCTCGAACCACACGACAGTTACGCCCTATTGATGATGTAAAGATCAACTGGTTGACGGCCAAGGTGCTGGAAATCATCCGCGTGCAAGTCGACTGTGAAATCGAGTTGCTACGCGCCTGTGGTTTCACATTTTCCGTTTTTCCCAAAAACCAAAAAGTCGTTCAACTACAACTACCGTAATCCCAGCGAAGATGCGCCTCACCTTTGCTCTCGTCCTCCTCGTATCCCCAGCTCTCGTCGCGGCGACTCTGGATCCGGCCAGCTCCAACACGAAGGGAAAATGTCCGAGTACTTACAACTGCAGTGTGACCAAAGTGTCTACAGCCATCCAGGCTGCTGAGTGCTCGCACAACACCCGAACCTCCGAGACGCAGACTTTCGCCGTCTTTGTGACTGATCATCAGTACGATGGCAACAACGGTTACCCCTACGGGACCTGCTCTGCGTACACGTGTGACCCGCCTACCTCGGACCAAATGGAGGACAACGACGACTGCTGGACGTTCTTCTGGAAGTAAGTGCACTGATATCGAGCAAGAAACGATGCAAGATATTAATGTTCTTGTGTGTACAGTGGGAGCGGTGCGGACAGCGGCTTCGGAACTGATTGCGTCAAGGACCCCACCACTGGAAACTGCGGCTGTCAGAACTCGGATGGCACATTCGTCCCTAACAGCAGTACCTGCAAGTAAGTCGATTTGTGGAAGATGCCAACGGCTACAGCTCTCGGTGTAAGTCAATGTAGTATTCCAGTCAGTTTTACTCTACCAAAAATCTATCTTGTTTCGGCCTTGATCAAGCGAAGTGATATAAGCACTGTAGAAACCCTTGTGCCCTTTCAGTATAGAATATGACAGGCCGATTGACAAGTTGATTCAAGCTCGAAAAAAAAAACACCCCGTCGAATTCAGTATCGTTGCCTCGGATCTCCCCCCCCCCCCTATTTGGCGAAGATTAAACTCTTCTCTACAGTTGCAGGTCGTTGCACGTACCTTAGCAACCACTAAGGTTTTCGTGTGTAAGCATATCTTTACGTGACTCAACTCGTAATTTGCTGCTGTTGTGGTGCAAATGAAGTACGGGTAGTTGCCACGGAGATCGCGAATGCAGCGTCCAACACGTGGTGGCGATGAATGATTAATAATCTTATTTTGCTCTCTTGACGATCGAAAGCATTGTCAACTTCTCGACCCGTTACCTTTCCTTCTCACGTAGTTACCCTCGGTTTCACAGAAGTACGCTAACCTGACATACAATATCTTCCGTTACCGATCTGTGAAGGCAAGGTGCAATGTTTAGTCGTTGCCAAATCCCGGCCTAAAGCGTGGATGGCAGCAGTAGAGAGAAACGTTAGTACAGATTGGAGATGGAGGTTAGATTACTTCCGTCGCCAACCACTCCCGATCAATTGCTGTGTGTTGAATAAGAACCAGTTAACCAACATGGTTATTCCTCGAAGATAACGATGCTTACGGACGCGAAGCAGGCATCAGTTCCTGAGGTCGACACCATAGAAGTCAAATCTCCTCGATCACTCCACAGCTGATTAGTGTTCACGACATCAACTTCTAGCCAGCTCACCTCTCATCTTTTATCGTTTAGAAATTAATCGTCCGTTATCCGGCTCATACTGATACAACGTCCTTTAGTCCTTCCCTCCATCACCTCCACCACATCTGGTCTGAAGAGCTCCTCGGTTTCCCAGTGTCACTCTTCCACTTGGCAGTTCAAGCGCGCCTCGTGCTCTCCTCTGACTGGTATAATGCAGTTGCTGTGGGCGTTGGCGTCGGCCGCGGCGCTACTGACGTCGTCCGGCTCCGTCTCGGGGGCTGCCGTCGACCCCAAGGACAAGGGCGAGCCACTCTTCCCCGACGGTCACCCCAACATCACGTACCTGACGGACAAGAACTGGGACGAGCACATGGCCAAGACGGACAAGCCATGGATCGTCGACTTCTACCACCCTTTGTACGTTAAACATCAATTTTAGAACCTTTTAACCGAGGTTATTGCGTCGAAACACAGCGTGAACTGACCTAATTACGACGTTTATACCGGTTGTGATACAGCTGCCCGCACTGCAAGCACTTTGCGCCTGCATACTTCGAGCTAGCAGCCTACTACAAGGAAAAAGGCAACATTTATGTCGGAGCATTGAGCTGCATGGACCACGTCAAGTGTCGTCGCGTGGGTATTACTGGTTTCCCGACTCTGATGACGCTCAACTTCGACAAGAAGAACCCCAAGAAGGAGAACAAGCGGATCATCGGCACTCATACTGTACAGGAAGTGAAAGACTATGTGAACAGTGTATTCGCTGAAGCTGCCTTCAACGAGACGGGCACCTGGCCGCCCGGATACGTTTCTCCGGAGCAGAAGGCCAAGGAGGAAGAGGAAAAGAAGAAGAAAGAAGAAGAAGAGAAGAAAACCGCTGAAATCAAAGCCGCATCCAACGGAAAGGAACCTCCCAAGGCTACAGAGACCCCGAAGCCGGCTATTTGGGAGGAATCCACGCTCCCAATGAACCAGACTACGCGTATCCAGGACGCTGCTTCGGCCTTCGTGTTCGGCCTCAAACAGGGCGCGTTTATGGCCAGCGACGTTATGGATGACGAGGAGTTTGATGCGCTTAAGGGCTGGCTGAAGATGGTGTCCGAGACATTCCCTGGAGCGATTAACCGGAAGGTTATCCGACCTTTGTACGAGAAGGTGAAGGATAAGGAACTGCTGGACTTTGACACGTGGGATGCCATCGTTAAAGAGTGGCAGGAGGGCTCAGTTGCCGCCTTTAAGGCAGAGGAAGAACGGTATGACTTTACCGGTATTACCGTTCCTGAATGGCAGCGTCTGGACAATCTGTTCATGGGTCAAGGAGCCACTTACCGTGCCTGTGCGTTGTATACGTGCGGTCAATGGAACATGTTCCACATGCTGACGATGAACCCTCCTGAGACCGGTACACGCAGTGCGGAGCTTATGGTGTCTGTCGTTGCATCCATCCGTCGCTTTATGAAGCATTTCTTTGGTTGTGTGAATTGCCGTGACCACTTCTTGAAGGAGAATACGATCGAAGCAGTCAAGAAGATCAAGGCCGCAGAGGATAAGCCTTTAGCTTTGCGTCGTTGGCTGTGGGAACAGCACAACTCGGTCAATAAGCGTCTGCATCACCCTATTTGGCCCAAGCCCGAGATTTGTCCTACTTGTGGCACTGAAGCTGCGTGGGAGATGGTGGAAGTGGACAAGTGGATGAGCAGGACCTATGCTTACCGTGACGTTAGCGTTCCTCTGGTTAAATTAGCGGTAACTGCCCCCATGACCACAGCTGCAGCTCTACGCAAGGTGACTGA
>NW_008649040.1:53315-73935 GCF_000247585.1 Phytophthora nicotianae INRA-310
GTTGAGAAGAGTCTCCAGAGACTCAACTCGGAGCTGGACAGGAACCAGCAAACGCTTGGCAGCGGCAGCTTCCTCCCGAGAGATCTTCAGTTGAGCAGTAAGTTCACCGACAGCGCGAGGAAGGTCCGGCAGCGTGTCGGAGAGAGGTTGAACCGCCGCTAGCACTTGGTCGAAGCCGAGCGCGTCATTCAAGCGACGTTGGGTGCGGACGTCTCCCTGAAGCGGAGGCGAGATGCAGAGCTGGACTTGATGTCGTGCCATCAACGTCAGAAATGGCAGGAGGGCAGTTCTCACGGAATCTACCGTTGCGTCAGCAGACTCAGCAAGAAGATCGCGCAGCGAATCCACGGTCAACATCTCCGAAGACTCGGCAGGTGCTGGAGGAGCAACGGGAACTAAGGCCGAAGATTGAGTCTCAGCCTGAAGCGTGGCGGAAGGTCCCGCAGCAGTCGACGCTGCCGGCGGTGGCAGTGGCACGTGACTCATGGGAAGAGAAGTTCCAGACGGTGGCTGAAGGCTCGTTGCAGAAGAAGGCTGACCAGACGAACGAACGGTGTCGACCGGACGAGACTCCTGACGAAGAGAGAGAGGTGATGAGCAGCTGGACGATGATTGGAAGCCAGGATGGTGAGACTTACCTCCACGCGTGCAGGGTCACGATGTCGGTGTGGAAGAAGTGCGTCAAACGCACGGTGCAGAGCGTGGTTGAGAGCGCCGCGCGAACGGGGTTCCCGACGAGACATAGTCGCACGGTGGGAAGGATTTGGAACTGGATGATGTCACAACGGGCACCAGTGGCGTGGCTTCCATTGCGACAGGGGCAGTTGTGGTGTAGTGATTTCCAAGTAATCGCTGAAGTGGCTACATTCAAGTTGCTCAAGCTACGAACTCTCGGTCATGCGACAGGTGGTGACCACGGCGCAAGACGGACAAGGATGCATCGCTACCGAACGTTCGTCGGGCCCGACTATGACCAAGATGTCACTCAAGTCGGGTGGTTCGTATCGGTGAAGCTGGATTCACATTCAGCGGTCAAGAACCGACGGACTACGGTACTACGACTCGGTGACGGTTCGAGCGACTCTTCGGTGGGTGCGACTAGCAGTTGAACGCTCGACGGAGACATGAGAAGGCACAAGGACAGTTGAGGTAACTGTTGGCACGTGTAGCGATCCATAACGGATCATAGTTCACTTGATATTTGTATACATGATTAGGATTGCATATTAGGAAGAGCCCGAAAGGGCATAACGAATAACAGAACAGAATTTCCACTCAAGCACACGAGCGAGGTCCGGCTTCAAGGTAAGCGTCTGGATAAGCTTGTTTGGGTGTGTTATGCCTGTCGGTGGACTCGAAGCTTACTAGCGAGGGTTCATCCGGCAAGGCCAAGTGTGTGTGTATTGGCCGATTATATATCGGAAGTTTACGTGACGGCTTTATTGTGCCTATTTGCACGTGTTGGGGAGAGCAAGTTGCCTCCCATATATTCTTCCAGTCGAGTGTTGAACACTCGGCGCCCTCGTAAAAGGCTTACCCGTGCCTGGTACCCTTCCGCTGTTGGGACCACGAGGATTCATAACACCTACTAGCTTTGCTCGTGCTAGTAGCGTGTTCTTACTTTTACTGGTTGGCCTATATAAGCGATTTGCAGGTCCAGTCTGTCCCGGTGTAAGGGCTGAGTCTGGGTCTTCAGATCACGCCCAACGATCGTTTACCGTTCTGGTAGACGTATTGTTGTGGGTTTATCCTACCTACACTAGTAGCTAGAGTTGCCGTGGGAATTACAACACCACAGGACCAGTCTCGTGCTGTTGCGACTCCGCAAACTTTAGGAAGTGTGCCAACACCATCGTCAGTAGACGATGCAAGTGTGAACAATCCAAGATTTCCCTGCCGTGAACTAGTTGGGTGTTTACAATACCTTGTTCAATGCTCGCGTCCAGAACTCGCGAACGCGGTGCGAACGTTGGGGAAATACCTGAATTGCTATACAGAGGAAAACTGGATCATGGCAAAACGTGTATTGCGATATCTACGTGGAACGATGGATTTTGGAATTGCGTGGCACAAACCTAAAACTACGGAGTTGAAGTTTGTAGCATATGCAGATGCAGACCTCGGAAATGAGAAAGATGGTCGATATTCAGTTACTGGATATGTGCTACAACTAAATGGATGTACTTACGCATACAAATCGAGAAGACAGAAGATTGTGACTGATGATACTTGCTGTGCGGAATTCGTCGCTGCGAGTGAATGTTCAACTATGATTATTTGGACTCACAATATTTGCAAAGAACTGAAGCTCAAGTTTTGTATGCCGACTGTTTTGTTTCAAGACAATCAATCTACGATCACTGTGATAACTGGAATCAAAGGCAACTACAAGACTAAAAGCGTAGACTTAAAGTGTCACAAGGTGCGAGATTATCACGAGCAAGGAGTGATTGAAGTGTGCTACTGTCCAACTGGAGAAATGAAAGCCGACATATTTACAAAGCCACTAGGTCCGCAACTCTTTCAGAAGTTTCGGCAAGAGCTGAATGTTATGCCCGTGCCGATTGCCATCGAGGATGGAGAGGCTAGCGATTAGTTCGAGAAATATGAAGACCAAGAGCTTGGCATACTCGAAGTGGGAGTGTGGAGATGGCTACAGTTGAAGTCGAGCTCTGCAAGCTCAGCCAGCTCCCAGCTTTGTAGTTTGAAGTTCAAGATCTCGTGTCGCGTAGCAGTAAGACAAAGACTTCAAAGGAACTAGGAAACGTTGGACTAACTGCAAAGGGGGGTTGTCACCTTCGAGGTTTCCCTCCTTAATCCCAAATACTCTACGTGGGAACCACTCTGTTCTTCTTGGTTAACTTTACAATCACTAGCTCCTATCCTGTGCAAAGTCTAACACATTTTGACCCATTTCTATACTTTTAATGCGGCGGAGCATGCACGCCTGCAGCGTACTACGATCTTTTAGTGTTTTTATTCTCGAGATCTTGTCGAAGTCGCCGCCACCTCTGAGCAGTTTATAATCCCAAAAAAAACGAGGCGGAGCGCTGCCACTTTTTTTTTTAGATCGTGCGATATTTTCCGAACGGAGGTAGTAAAATATACTACTATGTGGGTATTTCAAATATTTAAGAAAGTACCTTTTGACAAATATGGTAGTTGATTTTGTGTACTAAAAATGAAGTGAACCTTAATGATTATACCTAGTTAATGTATCTTCCGTGTAAAACGTAGCTCAGCCACGTCACTAATCAAATGGAGAAGTACAGCCGGTGGTCGGACCTGACGACGGGCATCAACCCGTTCGTGCCCCAGCGTCGGCGCTTCACGTCCGGCTGGCCCGTGACCATCCTGCAGGTTGTAGCAGGCTCTACTCTGGCGCTCGTACGCTTCCCGTTGGTGCTGGTATCGTTCGTGGCGCTGTTTCTCGTCAACATCGTGGTGTCCATTCTCGCCGTGATCCCGTTTCTAGGACGTCTGCTAAAGCGGATCACGCAGTGGCTGCTGTGCTCACTAATCCTCCTTCTCTTCGGTGTATTCACGTCGGAAGAGAGCGCCAACACGCGTCGTCTGGGTCTCGCTACGGCCAAATCCAGGAGCTCCAACGGCTCGACCCGCGTTGGATCCGGCGACGTGCTGGTCTGCAACTACACGAGCTTTCTGGAGATCTTGTACCTGGCCAAGCGCTTCTCACCAGTCTTTGTATTCGCCACAGAGTCGAAGAGTAATGACGGTGGACTGGTGCACGTCTGTGGCCTACTGGAGGCACTGTACAGGTCACTGGCGATGCCCGTGAGTGCTGAGCGTGTCAAACCCACAAGGAAGATCACAGATGTCGTACGTCGCGCCGCTGGGCCAGTAGTGGTGCTCCCCGAAGGAGCTAGGAGCAACGGCAAGGCTGTGCTTAGATTCATCCCCGTGCTACAAAACCTTCCGATCAAGACTCGCGTGCACCTTGTGGGCTTCCGCTACGAGTTCAAGCGCTTCAGTCCGAGCCAAAGTGCTGGCGGTGCCTGGGCACATCTATTCTGGACTGCCTTCCATCTGTACCACACCATGCGTGTGGCGGTGCTGAGCGCCAAAGACCTGAATCTAGACGACCTAACGCCGACCAAGTTACCGAGTAGCAAGAGCAGTAAGAAGCAGGAAAACTCAAAGACGCTGTCGACTGATCAAGTGGAGAAGCTGCGCTCACTGTTGGCTGCCATGCTACGCACCAAGACGGTAGATTTGGGCCCTGAGGACTTTGTGTCCTTCAACAATTATTGGCAGCATGTGAACAGTGGAGGACGTCAACCGGCGTCACAGTTCACGGACCGTAAGGCTCCCCACGAACACGCACAATGGGCCAAGAGATAGAGCAACACAACGCACACTGGACAGACTGCGTGTTGTCTAATGGAACAAGCGTTTCTCTGAGTCTTAAAAGATTGCCTCCTCTCTCTAGCCGGGTTATCTAAGCTAGCTTCATGAGTAGTTCGTAGACACCAATACCCAGTTCCACGGAAATGAGAATGATAATGTACCACTCGAGTCGCTCACCTTTGTGGGAGTCCAGTACCTCCAAGAAGAACTAAATGCACACAAATGTCAGCATTCTCAATATCTTCACAAAACAACTCTAGAACCCACCTTGGTGTTGTGCTGGATCAATTCCAGCTTGAAATTGAGGTTCTGGAAGCGCTCGTTGAGCTCAAATTCTTCCAGCAGCGACTCCCACATGTTGTGGTATCTTGTTTGGCTCCAAGCCGGATCGCCAGGTCTCTTCCGGTCGATAACACGCAGTTTACTCACCAAGTCGATGAGTAGTGTGTTGTTGGACGCCACGATCTTGAACAACCGCTTTGTCTGCTCATTTTCGCGACCAAATAAGGCTCCACGGGGTCCTTTCTTCTCCACATCCGTGTTCAGCTTCTCAAACTCTCTCAAAATGGTCTCACACTGACGTTCATAGAATTCTAACGCTACCGTCTGTGAAAGCACGCCGGCAATCACGTGGACGTTAATATGGTCAATCTCTCGTACCAATACGTTGTTCTCCACAAGTGTACTCCACTTCTGTTGCGCAGGATCGCCGACCAGCAGCATCTCTTCCTCGTGTCCTCGCATCTCAAATACGTCGCTACAGAAGCGTGTAGCGTGTTTAATGAGCGTGTTCACTAGTGTTTGGTCACAGTTAAAGAACACCACTGCTCCGTAGTCAAAGTACACGACCCATTTATCCGTCGCTCGTCGTGAGGTGACAGTCTTGCCTCCCTGTCCGACACTAAGCGTTTGGACAGTGTCGCCATTGTTATTACTGCTAGAGCTTTGCACTGTGGGTGGTGCTACACCCGTGACAAGTCCTGCATGGCCGTTGTTCTTACTGCCACTGAGTCGCAACACGATGGAGTCCTTGTGCAAGTAGTGGGTGACCTTGAATCGGTCTGTGTAGAGCTTCTGGAAGAGGCTAGCAATGTCCATCTTTCGCGCAATGTGGACAGCTCGGATAGGCATGTGTTGGACCCTTTTGGCCATCTGTTGACTCTGGGCTTTCGCTTCAGCAGCTGCAATAGTAGCGTCCACCTCGTCGGCAGTCGGTAGCGGTGGGAGGTCCAGCTTGTCCAGCGACGTCGTGAAGGTTTTACGCTGAGTATTCTGATTGTAAAACGACAACAAGCAGGATCCTGAAGATCGAGATGCTTGTGGAGTTACTGTCGAGCTGATAAAGCCCCCACGAGAGCCACAGCGTGCCCCCATGCGCCGCAACAAGAGCATCTTGACCGGATGCGTAGCTGTGGCTGTGCTTGGCTCGAAAAAATGTATCGATGGTGTGCATCACATATATTCTGTACACCACACAATATCTCACATCAGCCAATCAAAACACAGGTGTTTAATTCACCTGATACGGCACGTCATTCTCAAAAGTTCACCTACCAGAGTGTAGCCATGTCGGAATTCCCGGAGGAGCCTGTGCCGCTCATCACGTTCAGCGAGGACGAGGACCAGCTCAAGGTGAACGATGAGGCTGTGGAGCTGCTGCGTCGTATCGATGGTCACGTGGCTGTGGTGGCCATGGCGGGTCTCTACCGCACGGGCAAGAGCTCCATGCTCAACTGGCTGCTGGACAGGCAGAGCGGCTTCCGCGTAGGCCCCACTATCGAGCGCTGCACGCGCGGTATCTGGCTCTGGGGCCAGCCGCAACGCCACACGATGG
The DNA here is from genome assembly GCF_000247585.1 of Phytophthora nicotianae INRA-310. Lineage (NCBI taxonomy): Eukaryota > Oomycota > Peronosporomycetes > Peronosporales > Peronosporaceae > Phytophthora > Phytophthora nicotianae. Next base: position 59,518 of record NW_008649040.1, read on the forward strand.
CCAATGGAGAGCACGTGTGGGTGCTCATGCTGGACACGGAGGGAATGGGCGGTCTCGAGGCGTCGCAGCAGTATGACGCACGCATCTTCTCACTAGCCACTCTCCTCTGCTCCAAGCTCATCTACAACAGCCAAGGCAGTGTGGACGAAAAAGCCATCAGTGGACTCAGTTTCATTGCCAATCTGGCCAAACACATTAAAGTCAGCGCTTCAGCCAACGAAGGAGAAGACGAAGATGTGATGCAGTTCCACAGTTTCTTCCCGTCCTTCCTCTGGGTCGTGCGAGACTTCACTTTGGAGCTCGTAGACGAAGATGGAGACCCAATCTCCAGCAGTGACTATCTCGAACGAGCACTAGCTGATCAGCCACGTACCCCTGCCAATATGGAGCGTAACCGTATCCGTGCTATGATGAAGGACTTCTTCCGTGACCGAGACTGCGTCACTCTGGTGCGCCCAGTACACGATGAAGCCAAATTACAACAGGTAGACGCAATGGCCATTGAAGAGCTCCGTCCGGAGTTCCAAGAGCAACTCAGTCACGTCAAACAGATCGTGTACGGGGAGAGTCTACAGCCCAAGATGTTGCAGGGCAAGCCACTCAATGGCAGTATGTTCGCTGGTTTACTGCAAGCCTACGTGGCTGCTATTAACAGTGGCGGTGTCCCCGTTATCACCTCTGCATGGGAAGGAGTGACAGCCAGTGAGTGTCGTAAGGCGATGAGTACTGCAGCTGAAACATTCAAGAAGAGTCTGGCTGCTTTGGACTTGCCACTGGACGATGAAGATCTCGTTGAAGCTATTAAAGACGCCGAGGAACAAGCGATCACGCAGTACCGTGCCGCTGCTATCGGTGACAGTGCAGCCAAGCTCGAAGCTGACCTGCGTAAACGCATGGAAGACGATAAAGCTGCGTGTGCACGTAATAACGCAGCGCAGAGCAAGGAAATGTGCGATCGGTTGTTGCAGGTGTTGTATGCTGAGCAGATCCAGCCCAAATTGGCCTCTGCTAGCGACGAATCCGGTGGATTCGCCGACATGCAGCAGTTCTCGCGTGAGTGGCTGGCGTTCCGTGACGCCTACATGAAGAAGGCTCGCGGTGGCGCCAAACTCGAGTGTCTGTTGACGTTTTCAGAGGCTAAATACGCTGAAGCTATGCGGATTCTATTGAGCCGACAGGAAGAAGGATACGAGAAGAAGATCCGGACTTTACAGGGCGACGTGTCGAAGGTGAAGGAGGAACTAGGCAGCGTCGGAGGCCGTGAACAGATCTACAAGGAGCAGATCGAGCAGATGCAGGCGCAGTCGTCTCAGATCATGTCGGAGAAGGCGCGTTTCGAGGCGGAAGCTGAAGCGCAGCGTGAACGTATCGCCAACTTGGAGAGTATGTTGCAGGACGAGGCTGCCACCAAGCAACATGTGGAGATCGAGCGTGAATCTGCCGGTCTCAAGCTCTCGAGCGAAGCCAAGAAGCGCGAAGAAGTCGATAGTGAACTTGCACGCATGAAGTCTGAGTACGAACGTGTGGTGCAGGAGAAAGAACGTCAGGAGATGGAGCTCAACCTGCTGAGTGAGGAATGCCAGCAGCTCCGCAAGGGCCAGACTTGTGGCTGCACCATCTCCTAAGGCTTCAAACGCCCACACACCGTAGCAACGCGATTCATTCTTCTAGATAACAGCAGCGTCCAGTTTTTCATCTAAAACCCTCCGTGTCATTGCCTTATGAAGAAAAAATGAAGCCTATGTGTCTGTCACTCTACTGCGGGGGACGGTTGGGCGTCAGCGGTGACACGTAGGCCTTGAGCTGCACAGAGAATGTTAGAATTACTTTAAGGAATAGATAGACACGATAAAACGTACCTTAAAGTCCGTGAGGTCGGGCACTTCGAGCTGCAGCAGCTTGTCCTGGTCCACCACGTAGCGGCCGCGCTTGGCGTGCTTACCCTCGTTGCGGCAACCGTTACCCTTGTAGAAGCGGCGGTTGGCACGCTTGCTCGTCAGCGGACGTAGCGAGTGCGAGCGCCCGAACTTGCTCTTACGCGCGAAGCCCGTGATCAGTCCGTCCAGCAGGCCCATATTGTAGCTCCTTGATGCTTCGGTTGATGTGCGGCTGCCAGTAAAATACCTGAGACTAGTGTGACGTACACATATGGGTGTACATTACATAAACCCTTCTTGGATGTTATCCTGATTACTTAAGTAAGGTATTAAAAAAATAAATTACTTAAGTAAGGTATTAAAAAAATAAATTGAAGATTGAAGTAAGCAGTTTAATTTTCTCTTAAGCTGTATTAGCACAGTTTTGCTGTTCGTGACGTCCATTTATCCATCTACCTATTCACCATGGACGAGCCGGCCGAGATAAATTGCTTGGCGGCGACCACCCAGTCGATGAGGTCGCTCTGACTCGGACACTGGAACGTGAGCGTGCGAGAAACTCCTACACGCAACATACTGCTCAGCAGTCCTGACGGTGGATTCACCTCCGTGATCTCAAAGCTTGGAGTCGTACTCTTGCCCAAGATTTCAATACGGCAGTTCGTCAGACACACCGACTGGCTGTTCACATCTGTTGTCTGCTCGTTTGTGGCAATAGCGCCTAGCATCGCCTCGGTCGACTCTAATATAGAGCGTGTCGTGTTCTCCTTCAAGTCAAGCAGATGCAAGCAACCGTCTTGTGTGATGGCACACAATACGTCCTTCCACGACGAGAACAGCGACCCACTTACTTGGTTCTTTAAAAACCCACAGCGCACTAATAGTGGACTCGCAATGGGGGACCGTAACGTTGAGAAGAGGTGCGCGTCCTTGTCATCCGATGCAGAAAGCGCAGCTGCAGTATACTTCATGGTAAACATCGCGGTTAGCACTGTTCCACGACTGTATTATATGTGGCAGACGTACATTCTTGGGTATCCTTCGCACGCTTTGCACGAGATCTCGATCTGGGTCAATACGCTGCATTCACGGAATACAGTTAGGCACAGGATAACAAAAAGTACTCAGGATTATACTGTACCTGTGCAGCAGCTAAAGGCTCCGTCATCGCTCCAGCCATCTCGCCATACGTAAGTTTCTGCTTGCGAATATACGTGTCCAGTGCTGTCTGAATCACGGATGCTCTCCAAACTTCCATTGTCTTGTACTGTTGAAAAAGCGCAGACATCCCCGTCACATACTCCACTCGACACTGCTGTAGTTTCTGTACATTAATACAGTAGCTCATCTCGGCCAGCCACAGATCCTGTCGTCTTGTGTCCGCGCCCTCCTTCTCGCTCTCCATTTGTTTAAACAATTCCTCATATTTCCCAAATGCCGTCAATACGTTCTTCTGTGATTGAAACAGCATAGCATCCAGTTTATCTCCCTCCGCGAGCATACTCGTCACTCTCTCTTTGTATGTCGCTGCCATCTCTTCCAGCGGCTTGGTTGTTACCTCTCTCTTCACGACTGTCGTCAACTGCACCAATTTTTCAGCCAATTGCGTCTGTACCTCCCCAACCGCATGCAATGCCTTGGACACTGACGACTGTACGTTCAGCTGGTCGCTCCCAGCCGCTCCATTGGCTTCAGTTCCGTGACTCGCCGGTGTTTCCAGCGCCGCACGCGTCTGTCTTAATGCCTCTGCATACGCCAGATCGGCCTGTAGTCGCAGTGTCAAGAACTTTAGCAGCCGTGTGTTCTCGTCGCCCCCGTGGCGAATTTCTTCCTGAAACTGGCGCCAATAGGCACGATCCCGAGTCTGGAACTTGTCGATCTGCGCGCTACGCTGCGACTCGAAGGCACGTAGAGCTGCGTAGCTATCACGCTTAAGCTGCCACACGTCTTCGCTAGTAGGTTCGGAGGCTGTCGGGGGCTCTGAGGCTGCCATAGACACGTCAGTAGTGGAAGGCTCCGCGGACTCCATCGCGTGAGTTACGTAGTGTCGGTGTCGTTAGATCGAGTTTTGAAAGAGTGGGATGAACCGATGTAGGTAAATAAAATCTACACTTCACTTTGTAGGATGGAACCTACATTCGAATTTTGACTTGTTTCCAGAATTTTGTTACTTCGTAAAGTTTGAAGTGAGTGTTAAGTAATCAAAAAGGCAACATGTACTTGAAGTCGTTATCTTGCTCAGTTTTATCTTGCTCAGTTTACTCATATTCGCTACAGGTGCGTTGCATTAGAATTTCTAGTTGCTCGCAGGTAGAGGGATGGACTGAGCACTGTGAAAGACGTTCAGTGGGTCGTACTGCGCCTTGATCTGGCGCAAGCGAGCGAAGTTGTCAGCTCCCCAGTATCGCTTGCCAAAATCTTCGCCCAGGTCCAGATCGCAGTAGTTCTGGTAGTTTCCACCGTCAAAGTACTTTTCCAATGCGCTGGCAATACCACGGATCCACTGGTAGGACGGAGAGTCCTCGGACTCGCCCTTGTTAGCACCAACACCAATCTGAACGGACCAGACGGCATCGCGGTGTGCCCACGGCGTCATGTCATTCTTCTGCGTAGCGAAGACACCACCGTACGCCTCGAACTGAATGTAGGCCCACGTAGTGTTGGGTAGGCTGTCGGCCCACTCCAGCACGGTCTGTACGCCCTCATCGTCCAGCACGAAATTGGAATAGCCGCCCTTGATCTTGCTGTAGTCCTTATCAGCCGACGTCAGGTGGTGCGAGACATTGAGCGAACTCAGGTCGTCGCACGTGCTCTTCCAGACGTACGCTTTGGTCGCAAGCTGCGAGCAATTGTCACGGCGTTCCTGCGACTTCAAACCGCCGTGGTCGAACAAACCCGAGGCGTTGAGCAACGCGTCCAACTCCATCTTGGGGCCGAGGTACTGGCCAACCATGCGTGCACCTCCGCCATCAACCACAAGTTGCGTGGTGATCTTTGAGTCGGCGGTCGGGAAGTAATCCATCCACGAACGCAGCACTTGAGCACGCACCGAGGCGTTGAATTGCACGTTGAAGACCGAGACCTCCGGCATCTTGTAGGCCTTGATAGTGAAGAGCGTGACAATGCCGAAAGAACCGGCACCGCCGCCGCGCAGAGCCCAGAACAGGTCTGTGTTCTCCGTGGGCGACGCAGTCACTACGCTGCCGTTGTACAGCACAACGCGCATTTCGGTGGTTTGATCAGCGGCCAAACCATAGTGACGGCTCACCATGCCGTAGCCACCGCCGGAAATGTGGCCACCGATACCGACGCTCGGACAGGTGCCGGCGTTGAAGTTGTAGCCCCCCAGACGGTCGAGTTCCGTGTAGATCCAAGCCAGACGAGCACCAGCCTGCACGGTAGCCAGAGCCGATCCTTCGTCCTGGTTTTCAGACACGAGATTCACGTCCACCATGTCGGCCATGTCGATAACCAGCGATCCGTCCATGGACGACAACACCTCGTACGAATGACCACCACTACGAGGAACGGGAGCTAGACCATTGCTCACTGAACAGGTGACGGCACGGACGACATCATCTTCGGAGGTTGCGAAATAAACTCCGAGAGGTTTGCGATCGATACGAGCCTTAGGACCAGTAGCGTAGTCCACGTAGAGTGGAGACTCTTGTACGAAGAAATTGGAGTTGACCGTCACGGTGTTGTTCCCATTGGTGGGGGCAGAGTTGTCCATACAGTTCTCGAATGCTTCCAACTGCGAGACCGAGTCCGTTTGTTGAGTCTGAGTCGTATCAGACTGCGCCAATGCACCAGAAGCCGCAATTGCCGCCGTGAAAAGCACGACAGCGCGAGATAGAAACACCATGGTCTACGAGTGAGGAAACCGGAGACTTGACCAAAGCGTGGCAGATTCTGAAATGACGAATGCACTTCCCCACGGCTCACACTCTTGATCATGGTCGACAGCAGCCAAAACGACTGGGTGGGCAAAATCAAGTCAGGCGATCTACGTAGGATAGCCGGTAGCAAAAGGACAAGTCCTAGGATAGCTGGATGCTAGCATCAGTTTTATTGTCATCAAGTCATGCTTAGTGTTTTATCTTCAAAACATTATGCTATGTCTACTTCTACTCGAGATTACGGCTATTTCAAAGCCAAAACCCAATCGCGAGATATCGATCACCGTGATCCCGAGCACATGACTGCTGGACTGCTGTTCCATTCTTTAGTCAAGGTTTTAATCGGTTCACGCACAGGTGTAGAGGCTTGTCAAGCAACGATGCGATGAATTGCATAGCATTGCTCCTATTCCAATCCGCCCGATTGCTGCGGCAGATTCCCAGTTTACCGTTAATCCCCCTGCACTGCAGGGGGAGCCATGCAGGCTGCAGGACTACAGCGATTTGTGTAGCAAAACCCACCCGCGTGCGAAGCAGCGTCCCGACATCAATGTAACCACGAGTTTTGGTTGTCATGCCTGTCCATGCGGTAAGCTCTCGTATGAAAGATCGGAAAACAGCAGTGCTCGGTTTACAATGTTTGCGTGCGTTTTTTTCGAACGGCTTGTTTTTGGATGCTACAGGGCTCAGAGCTGGTGTCCTCAAATCTCCTTGACCAGGGTAGGCACGACGGGTTTATCGTTATACAAAAAAGAAAATTACGATCGACGGTACACAGAGCTCTTCGATAAGGTTTAATGACTTTTGAGTGACGACGAGTGTGCACTGGGCAAACACTCTGCAGCTTAACAATGAAGGCTTTCAGCTTAGTACAATCGGAGCGCACCTTTTCGTCGCGAAGCTTTATCCACAGCAAGTTCAGAAATGCACTGAGCGCAGCAAATGTTGATAAGCTACATCAAGGCGAACCGCAACTACAAGCTGGAAAGCGACAACAGCATCGGGATATTGGAGTAGTAATGAGGCATAAAAAACCAGGTTTTATTGGCCTAAAACCAGAGAAAAACCATGAACCTGATTGACTTCGAAAAAAATACAGGTTCTTACCAGCCCTGACCCTGACTCAGGTCGAAGTGAATAGCTACATGCTTTTGACATTTGGATTCATATTAGCTGCGCCCACGGGATGACAGATTACTCGGGTGGGTATTAATACATATTTTGCTGTTAATACTGTAGCATGGCTTGTTGATTAGTATCAAAACACGTCATTTTAATTAAAACTATCATATTATGCATTAGCGAGGTGTTCTTCAGAAGTACCGTATTCCATATGTGCTTGCCGACATACATCTGCAATGCAGATTCTACATGATTTGTATCGCCCATCCTTCAAATCATCAAAAGTGATCTTCACTAAATATCAAGTTACGATGGAAAATTTGCATTAAGTACTTTACAATCAGTCTGTGGGTCACTTAAGCAATATCTAGACATATTTTAAGGCTCCAGTACTTCCTTATATCGAATATAGGTGTATGCTACTTTTTCCCGAGCGTTTGGTGTTTATTAGGGCTCTATTCTGTTGCGGCCGGTTGCTGCCGTTGTGAGAGTGATAATGAGAAATTTGGATTTGTCATAAACTGCGACAGTACGAACAAGGCTGTGCTCTGATTGGCCACTCGCTACTGTCAGTAAAACGATTCCGTCGGCAAGCACATAAGGAATACGGTACCACAAAAAGAATCTGCACATCAAATCGGAATTACTAGAGTACCTCCAAATATAACGCTACAAAATTCGTTTTCATCACAAACGTTGGTGGAAATTGTAGATGTTGCTTCCTCTATCCACGTTTAAAATATAAAAAAGTATATCGATAATTTACTGTTTCGAAGCACGATAATGTAAGTGGCAATCGTTTTTCATATCTAGCGTAGAACAAGGTCATAAGCAGAACTCGGAGAATTTTTCGATATTAATAAAATGGTAAAATAACAAGAAAATTACCAATGATTCCGTACTAACTTCCTAATCAAAAAGGTTACGAAGTATATTAGTTACAGTAAACCTCTTTTTGTAAGTTTCCGGACAGGTTTCAGTCGATTTGTAGCCATTTTGCGTATTGTGTGGCTTGAAATTATGGACTGCAAGATAGCGTTTTCTAAAAGAAATATCCTATTTCCGAAGCTTTCATACATACATGCAGAGAGCCACAACGACTGTACCCCTTATGCTTTCTTACCCATGGTAGTTTATGCGGCCACGTCGATTATGATACGGACAATTGTACAGTACGTTTATACTTTCGGGGTGTTGGAACTGTTTATCTGTACTGTATGAGGTCACGTTGATTATGAAGAGTATTTCGGTTCATAGTTTACGGTTGCTGAAATCCCAGTGAAACTTTCTTGGACCGCTGGCGTGCTGGTGAAGGTGTGTAGTCCCTAAGAAACAACTTGCTTGACACAATTTACCCGCCGTATATCGTAGTAAACGTGGTTGTGGAATGCAAACTGAGCACATTTCAACGAGATCAAGACGTCGTTCAAGTTTAGTGCTGAATTGTCCATGTCTAGTGAGAGCACTTTGACGGCAAATGAACAGACAGGCAGTCTGAAGATTATGGCCAGGCTGCTAGCAGAATGTAATGCGTAAGTAGATGAAGCTTGTGTTTGCACCAGACAATTAATTCCGCCCGTCACCCTGCTATCGTCGACGAAGAACGCCCCTCTCATCCTGTAACATTTGTAAGCTCACTCGACAGGTGAAAGAGACAGCATAGCCTTCCAATTGGAAGTTCCATCGAACTTAGCTTAGTCGGTGGTCAGATCGCTACCCAAAATGCTAAAGCTACATCAGACGATTGAACGCAGAGTGGAAGCCCTTATCCAATCGTGTGGATTGATAGAAGGAAGCAGGTTCACCCTCTACCAACCAAAGCGAACATAGTCAAATGATGAAGGTGATGATCGAAACAAAACTAGAGACGACCATCGTAGCCAGAGCGTTCTTTTTCGTACCAAGGAACAATAGCTCCCTCTACGAGAAGCGTGACACGATCGCAAACACGAGAGATCCATTACCTAGTCTTGAAGTTGAAGCTCGCCCTTCTGCTTGGATCGCAGCAGTCAAAGGTACTAGTGACAAGCTAAAAATGTTTGATACTTAGCGAGTTTAATGACCTGCTTTAGCGTCAAAACGACGTCAATACATTGAGAATACGCATGAACAACAGCGCTAGCCACTGGTTCACTGGTCAGCGTTTAGCTGGGCAATATTTGCAACTTCCGCCGTTACACTGGACTTGCGTGAACGACTCGCGAAAGCGCCGTTAGAACGTTCCAGCCTGTAGACTAATGCGCCTTTTCGAGCAAGAACTACCAGAAGTCTGGATTGGTGTATCTGGGTGGTACTTACAGCTTGTGAACTGGCGAAGCTTATCCACACAGTCAGGTTAGCTGACTGCTTAGTCGTTGAAAATCTCAATTGGAGCCGTCGAGCCGTTAACCTGATTGTTGCTGGAAAAATGAGATAGCTTCTAGAGCTGTTTGTGCTTTACCTAGTTCCTTCTACCAACTGCGGTCCAGTCAACATCTGACCCGTGAGGTGCTCACGTGAGCCCACCCGAATGGCGGACATTCAACTCGCAGTCACCATTTTCCATTCCTCCATCAAACGCAAAGCCGGTAGACAATCGTGCGCCAACAGCACGTCGGTTTAAAAATCTAGTAGCTGTCGAAAAGGCGATCAAGCCATCTCCAACGTAACCTCCTGTCAACGAAGTGCTACCAGTCGCCAGCTATCCGTCCACATTTTCCCTCTCGCCTTCACTCACACAGATCGCTATGAACACCGCAACACATTCATTATCAGCTTCCATTACGTCGGCGTTGGCGCTCAAGCCGTCCACCGTGTACATCTTGCGAGTTGAAAACACTAAAACCAGACAGAGTTGGCACATCCGTCGATGCTTTTCGGAGTTCTGCGAGTTGCGCGAGAAGCTCTTGTCGTTAATCGACGATCAGATGGCTGCGTACCTCACCAGCTCAGACATGGACAGCTCCGAGCGCAGCTTCAACACCAGCAGCTCCACCATCAGCTCCAGCGCCAGCACAGCCAGTATCAACTCTCTTCGTCTTTATTATTCGTCTCCACCTCCGTCCGATCGCTTTGCGTTTGTTTTCAAGCAGTTTCCGCCCCGTAAGCTGTTCGGGTCAAGATCGAAACGTGTGATTGAAGCGCGATCTATGGCACTGAATCGCTTCTTACAACAGGCACTGGAAGTTGTGGAGGTGGTTCGACAGCGTCAATTGATCGCTATTTGCTTCAGTATGATGACTCATATTGAGACTTTTCTAGACTGTGGAGCTCATCGACAGGTCACGCGTGTGGGTCCATCCTGTAGTCTTGACAGAAGCGAGAGATTCGTAGCTGAGTCTCCCAGTGCAGCTAGAAGAACATCAGCGGCAGTGTCACTTACTCCAGGTTTCCACCACTACCCACTGGTGCCTAGTCCGGCGTTCACTATGACCCAGACAGACGACAGATACCAGTCCTGTACTAGCAGGTACGACCTCAGTGACGAAGAAGATAGTGACGACGCTCAGCGCTTCAACAACTTCGACTTTACACGGCGATTCTACTGCGAGTTTGGTCGTCAAGAAGAGCGTGCCGAGATTTATGATGAAGACTCGGATGACGAGGAGATGCAGATGCTCAAGAAGACGTGGAGTGCCATGCTGGAGAGCGAAACCCACGAGAAGAAACTGTACCATACCGGTAGTCATATCTCGATGTTGGAGAGTGGGCACACATCGGAGACGTGGGCGAGACGCATTGAAATCGCCGGCATTCACAATGCCTCAAAAAGTGAAGAGCTAAGCGCTACCTGTCTGGTTGGGAAGACACCCGAGCTCCAAAGAACAGAGCAGCGTCTGGACCGCCACCGATCAAAGTATCCCGTTCCGGTCCAACACAAATCCACGTAAGAGGGATAGATATTCTGTGATCTATGAGTAAATACGCGGCGTGAGTATAAGCTAGCAACTTGCCCATCACAAGGTCATGACCACAGTTTTCTGTGGAAAACTACTTGTAGGATAGCACTTCGAAGCAGTAAGTAATTTATCATAGCATGATCTCTCCTTTTTTTAAAGAGTTACTACAGCCCTTGCGATAAATAGATTTTCGCGTTTGCTGTACTCGTGTCTCTGGATGGATCCGCCCAGTAGGGCTGCAGTCAGCAATACAAGCATTTTTTGCAATTGCTGGTGTAAGCCATTCGGCGTATTTAGTCAAAGTAAAGACTTCAATTGCAATTTAGTGGTTAGAGATAATGAGTGCTCACTTTTAGGCGGTATTTGGGACATATATGAGACAGCGTCAAACAAAAAAATACTAACGAACCTAAGTACGAATCGCGATTTTAAGCACACAGTTGTAAAGATGAGCGTCTCCCTCTTTCTTTAGAGCCCCCGTACGCCTTCCAGAACCGACAACCGACCAAGTTATAGCTTCACCAAAAAATTATCTCCAGCTCCAAAGGGAAAATGTAAAAAAAAATATTGGTTACTTAGATGTAAAATTTCACTGCGGAACCGATGGCGTTGTCCGTTTTGTCTAATTCGACACAGAACCACTTCAAAATTTATGTTTCTTGCACAAATTCACTATAGTGACTATTGGCCCATTAGTATCAATATGTATCCTATGGAGATAAGTATCATCATAGGTCTGACAGCTTTCTGTTTCACTTGCGAGACTTTTTCGGCACTGGATGGCCTTCATCTTCGCCATCTCTTCCACATCGGACTTGGTTGGCTTTTGCCGCGACGGCCATGGCTGCTCGGTGCTCTCGTCGAGCCTGTTGTGCTGCTTTAGCATCTTCACCTTGTTCTTTGCTAGGGGCGGCGTATATCGAATTCGCTTGGAACTCATCCGGAACGTATGGCCGGATATTTTTATGCAGTTCTGCTATTTTTTCGGCCTTTTCAGCTAGAGGTGGCAGGTCGTCAAGGAAATGGTCGAGCATACGGATGGCCTTGACCACATCCGTGAGGACGCCATCCACTTTGCGGCGAAGGTCCTTATCGATGGACTCATCATCAGGCCCCTTCTTGCACTGCACGACACCCGGTTTCTCTTGTGTCATGGTGAACACCTGGTACTGTTGTACACCCACCAGCTTCTTGTAGAGTTCTTCGACTACAGGCTTGTAGCTCTTAAAAATTCGCTCCCACGAGAGATATGAACGGTCCTGTTAGATGCGGCTGCGTCGTTGACTGCGCTGATAATGTGGTCCATGGTCCAGCAGTCTGCGCGGCTTATGTGCTTGCGAATATGCCCGAAACCTCGGTCGCACGAGTTTTTTTGTGTGGCCCTTCACAAAAAACTTATAGTCGACTCTCTCAAACGCCCCATATTGGACCTGGGCCAGAAAGAACCGGATGACGTGGTTGTTTTTGTTCTGTCCAGAACAATTGTCGGCGTAAACCACAAGATGCTTCTTGCCTGCAGGGATCAAGACAGTGCGGATAAAGTGCTGAAGCATAGAGTTTATCTGGTCGCTTCCTTTACCACTCGCGAACTCATCATACACGTAGTTTGTCTGGGTTCCGTCGTTCTCGTAGAAAATACCAAAGAGGTTCACTGCTAGCAGAGAGCAGAAATACCACTGCGAGGGCGTTGTCGTGACCGAGGGAATTGTGAGGTTCTGTGAAAAGTCAGTGACTATCACCGCCAGATCAGAGTTGGGTTCCTGCGAGGCTGCTTTATCTTTCTTGTATTCACGTCTGCAAATTAAAATGATACCAATGTCCTGGTTAGGTATACCCAACAAATTAAAATGATACTTCTCTCCACGAACCACATTCGACGTGGTGACTGCGTGTGTTGATCAAGCTCTTCCGTTTTGTCAGCGGTAGCCCCCTGACGCATGCGGGTCTGGTAAATTGTGCACATATCGCACACATTGGACTGGGAGGAACGGATCCGGATGGTCGGACAGTGGATCGAGAGTAACTTGCGAGACGTCGAGCGTGCTGGTTCATACACCCGAAGACCTAGCTCCACAAACTTGTGCATCTCTTCGTAAAGAGCATCCCAGGTAAAAGTAGCAGGCAAGAGCGTGTAGTCTTCGCGACTGTAGTACTTCTTTACCATTCAATCTTGCGTCTTCTGCATTCGCACTCTAACTTGCACCACTTCACCCACCTCTGCGGCAAGAGCTTTGAACCACTTGACCAGCCACACTAAGTTCACCTTTAAAGCGTTTTTGTTTGCCTTATTGCCATGCGCAGCTGCAGCGATGAATCCATCGCGAACACGCCGCTTGTATCGCTGCACGGTGAGGGGCTGCACCCCCAGGCACCTTGCAAATGAAGGGCGACAGACATGGTCAACAAATGGTAGGTAGTAGTGAAACTTTTCTCGTTCGCCGGTACCGCGACGCCTCCCCGCCGTATCTGTCTGCATCAGCACGCCAATCAGTGTCAGAATACAAGTCGTCTTCTCCGTCCTCGACATTTGCTCCAGCGGGCGCACTAGATGCTCCAGTTCACCAGCCTTGCCTTCGAGACAGTGCCGCTCACACGCATCGTCGCGTATGAGATCCGTCACGTGTTGACGGACGTCATCGTCGATCAAATTGATACTAATGTCCTCGGGTTTGTCCGTTTCTTCTTCACTCTCTCCTGTCAGCACTTCATCTTCAACGGAAGCATCATCCGCGTCGCTCCAATCTTCGTCGTTGCTGTCGTCGGGTTCCTCGCTTCCTTCCTCTTAACTTACATCGTTCGTTGCGTTGACTTGGGTGGGAGCTTCATCAACTGGATAGGTGGTATCTTGCGCCAGCAAAAGAATTGCTTCCTGCAAAGCACCGGAAGCCTGAGACACAGGCACAACACCAGACAATTCTGCGCTGGATGGAGGTGCACTAGCAGATGGTAGGTCAGGAGTGGGCGACTGTAACGGGAGCGACGGCGGAGGCGAAAGTTGATGAATCATCGTTGGCTGGACACAAGTATCTTCAAGACGGTGTAGTTGGTGAGTGAGCTCGCTTTGGTGACCATTCGGGTTTTCAAATTACAAATCGGCCGTTTGCTCAAAACTTCATATAAGTACGAAAATCGATGGCCCAACTTTGAACGCGATTATCTCGATAACTCTAAATGGCGCATTAGTATCAATTGGTTCTGGGTTGTCTCATATATATATACAAAAGCAGGACGTTATCGTTGAAACTGGTATGGCATCTCGAGTTGGCTCTCGTCTGTGGACCTAGCGACAGAGCTACGGGAAACCCTCTCCCTCTCTCACCTCGATCTACTTTGGCTCCTTACGCCAAGTTCTAGGAGAAGATCGCTTTGTAGTTCCCGCAGCGCAGCTGCAGCGTAGTTGCCTCCAGGATACCAGAGAATGCAAGTAACAGCAAAGGCAGTAGATTTTAATACTGAGCAAATACTAGAATCGAATTATTTCCCTTTTCTTGCGTATTCATTGTACTGTACGTGTCATAGACGAGGAGGAAAGACCGTTGGACATGCAGAGCACCTTCAACAACAAAACCCCTTTGAGCGAGCGCATCCCGACGCACGGCACGTAGATCGTCTTGTCTCTCATGTCTCCAGGCTCCAACTGAG
>NW_008649040.1:76610-77874 GCF_000247585.1 Phytophthora nicotianae INRA-310
CGACTATGTGCGAGGCCTTGAACTACCACGAACCTCGTATGAGGTACGAGTTCTTCCTGGATGGCCTACGTAACAAGCAAATGAAGACGGTATTGAACGCGAGTATGGTCACGTCGATTCCTGAAGCGTGTGCGCTACTGCTGTACAAGAACCTGCATCTCCCTGTCGAGGAAGAAGACGAGTTCGCGGGCGAAGTCACGGGTCAACCAAGGGCGAATGGAGCGGCTTCGACTGAGTCCCAAGTGCTCCAGGAGCTACGTCAGATGAATCAGCTGATGAGGACGCAACAGCTAGGGCCAGGAACGCCGAGAGGGCTAGTAAGCGCTGTGGCTCCTCCGACTTCTCCGCGCGACGGCGTTCCAGTGGTGAGTAGGAACGCCACAGGTTCGGCGCTCGGGCCTCTACGCATTCGTCTTGGACCGGACACGCGCACTACCGAGGGTGAGGTGGTCTGCGGTCGCTGCGGTCGGATCAGATGCAGCCGCGAGACCTGCCCAAGAGGACAAGGCCGTTGTAACAGGTGCAACGAACTGGGTCATTACTCTATGGAGTGCAACAGGCCGAAGACTCAAGGCGGCTATCAGAACGGGGAACGCCGAAGGATGGAGTGTTTCCTCTGCGGCGGAGGGGACCACATGGTAGCTAAGTGTCCTAGCCTCGAGAGACTACGTGGGGCGGTGCGGAACGCGACAGTGGGAACGCCCACCGGCGTGTCTCAACAGTGAAGGGGGCAGGAGGAAGGGGAAGGAAGTGTCGCTCCTTCCTCTTGCCTGACTAGCGACACAGAGGATGCTGAGGGCTCGCCAACATCGTCTGGTGAAGTCAAGGAGGCTCTGGTGGAACGTGAGAAAAATTATGAAGACGCTCGTGGCGTTCCTGTCGCGAGCGTAAGGACGGAAACTGTGGATATCGAAACTGGAACGAATGAAAAGAGCAGTCCAACGGAACGGACTGGCTCAGGACGAGGCGGAGAGATTATGGGCTCTACGGAGAGGCCCGAACGAGGAAGAGTGAGAACGACGGCGGCAACGGAACGCCACGACGTGGCCCAAGACTGGGAGACAAGGACAACGGAACGTCCAAGACGGGTACAGAACGCCGGCAGAGGAGCAACGGAACGCTCAGAGGTCGCGTTGAAGCCCCAGGGGAAAATCGAGGAACGAGAGAAGACGGTAGAGGAGACCGTCTGCTCCAAGCGAAGCAAGGGTGCGTTGGAATCGACGCCAGAAGACGCTGCGAGAACCAGGGTTAGTCAGTTCTCGGC
>NW_008649040.1:79904-93378 GCF_000247585.1 Phytophthora nicotianae INRA-310
GCGACAATGATGTGGCAGAAAGTTACTCTTTACTAATCGTTACAGCTACCCTTTTAGTTCTGCTACCAACTCAACCGTCAATCCTATCGCATTTAAAACCATCGTTAATATCGGTACTTGTACAGTAGTATTCGATGACATGAGTAGAAACTTGGTACCCAAAAATCTGCTCGCATAAGCTATAACTGAGTTAGTTGAACTAGCCACTGGTGTTAGAATCTTATTGTCGACTTTTTTTCTGATAAAAGAGGTTATTCTGACCCGGTTGAATAAGGATTTGAGTCATTTATCGTAGTAGAAACTACTAGAGTGACTAAACTGCACAAAATTAATTGAATTTCCATGAGGGTACTATTCGGGCAGTGGTGTTATTCCGTATTTCCGTTACTAAACGAATAAACGCCTGTAATTTCATGACGACAAACTTAGTATCCTCACTAAGCCCAGCATGTTCGAAATCGCTATCAGTTTCAATAACGGTCAAGCCACGCATCTTGCTGCCGGTGATTAAAACTGGATACTCGATAGGAGTCAGTGGTGCATAATTTTCCGTTGAGTTGGCTGAAGCTCAAACCGGATTTGGTCGGGCAGCCCCTTCTATTGGTGGTAGATCGATGGGGTCTGAATTATCACAGTTTCTCGCAACAGGGGAGGTATTTCTTGCAATTTTTTTTTTCATTAGTATTTAGTTGTTCGTATATTATACCTGGAACTTTGCGTACCCGAGTAAATGTACCGGTTTATAGAGACCAATATTGACTACAATGACAAGTGTTATTACTTCAGCAAGTGGTGTGTTAACGCAAACGTATCGCCATTAATCTGGCGGTGTGACCACCAAAAGCTGATCCATAGCAGAAGAAATGATTGAAATCACATGATCTTGATTCATATGGAAGACGTACATTCTCTTATATTTTAGCAGTAACAGGAATGTAGGAATGATCAAGTAGCCAAGAAACACGAATCGAAATCGCCTATATTATAAAAAAAGGATCCAGTCGTTAGCTGTATATCAGGGTAAGTGTTGATCATAACCAGTAAATGTGGTAACTCACTGGAATTGTTCGAGTTTCATGTCGTAATTAATAGCTAGTTTCAGCTGCGCGATGGTGAAATTCAGAGCAACTGTGACTCCCAGCATCATCATTGATTGAAGTGCGTACTCGGATAGTAAAAACCAGCGGCATGTCGGGCAACGGATGGCCGACACCTCGCCTAACTGAGTAATTCCACACCATACATATCACGGCCAGCAGAGCCAACGATATGATTTCTTTGCACGAAACTCGAGCGCAAGTGATTGACCAGCTTAGAGAAGCAAACACAGAGGCCCATATAACGCAACACTTTCTCTAAATTCCTGTGAATATCGAGAAACTTGCAGACTCTCCCATGAATCTATACTCTCTGTAATATGCTATTTTCGAAGTGATAGATAGCGCCTTAACTTGTGGGGCCGCTTGGAGAAAGTAACAGATTTTCTATCGTAACAAAGCTGTATGTCGTGATTGTAGTCATCATAATACCAGTGTTAAAACGGTTGGCGTGATGTTCTCACCGCGACATTATGGTGCCAGTAGTAGCATTCCAATTATCACAATATCATTACTGCAAGGTACATACACAAACAGTACTACGCACACGTGGTAGCGTTAACCCAGTGACAAAATGACGATCCAAAATACCTTTGCACAGTGGCCGTGTAGTCCTAGTCCTCAACTCCTAAATGCTCTGATAACGCATCATCGTAGCCTACGTTCGCCATGCGTGCACGTCCCTGCACCAACAGAGAATAAAACATGTAACGCTTCAGTGCACCATTCTGTCAATTACTTTCTGGAACCGTGACATTCACCGAGGCATCTCCACGAACTTGCACCTGCAACGTGTGCTGACTCGAGTTGCGAACATCAAATGTCATTGTCCACGAAAGTCCATTTATTAGGTTATCAGGTGGAACACCAAAGCTCGTAGCCGCAGGATAACGAAACAACTCGAAGTCACTTCGAATGTGGATTTCACGCAATTTGATGCAGGGCTACCGAAAATTGTATCTTAATCTATTGTAGCTACCAAGAGAAGATAGATAATTGTCACGAGCTAGTTGACATCAACGATAAATTATTGCACTAAGAGAAACAAAGAAATAGATAGTCGATATAATAGAGATTCATTGACCAATTATCGCGCTCACCTATTCAGACGTTTCGACCGTACGGGCATCCCAAAATCTCTCGTTTTGACGCAGGAACAGAAGCATTTCCAGCGTATACGGCTGCCGAGAGTGCCGTTACAGCCCGAACGTTGCCCGAGCGACGCTGAAAAAGCGGTCGACAACGTTCGAGGTCGGCGGAATCCTATTCAGCAGCTCATAATCTGGTTGGTGCTGCTACAGGCGTTGACGCTTTTGAAGTCGCTCAACGAACGAGGCTCCCGCCTCGTCGTCATCACCCTGTCGCTTACCTTGCGCAGCGGGACTGACGCGAAAAGCCTCCAGCGCAAGGCTTGGCCCTTCAGCACCCGGACACAGCCGGACTCGAACTCAGGGCTGTAACAATTTTAGCTCTTGGAGCTGCATACACAATAACCATTATTTGACACCAAAAAGTTGTAAATATAAGTAAATATCACTAAAGGCACGTACGTACCTAGATAGGTGGAATACAACTCCTTTTTCGCGATGAGACTGTCGAACCACACTCGCACAAGCAAGTTGACGTCACCGCCTTGTAGCGCCTTGGATACGGACTCAACGTCCTTCAGCTCACCAAGAACGTTCTTCATACGCCTCTTTACCCTGAGCGAGGGCAGCAGCTCCGCGAGCTCTTCATCGTCAGCGTCCATAAATGGAAGAAGCTCAAAAAAACGATTGAGCATCGCAAAAGTGAAACCCCACCGTGTTTGCTGGCGAATGATTGGTCAGGTTCGTGTACCCCGAGCCAGGGGAGCGCTACCGGACCCCACCGCACCGACAGCGAAAGTACCCAAGGATAACCTCGTCGTACTGGTCGCGGCACGGGCGGAAGAAGAAGTTGGCCACTTGTTTGTTGGTGAAGGTGGCAGGGCGTTGGGTGCGAGCGGAAGGGAGCATGTCGTAAGGTAAGGGGCTTGGGCTTCCGGTAAGATTGCAAGTGGTGTGAGTGAGGAGGAAGAGCTTCACGAAAATTGGTATGGTTGGTTGTAGAGAACTCCAATACAGTATTGAAGTCAAGAGTTTAAGCTCAATATATAACTGTTAGCTAAGCGTTAAAGTTACAAAATAAATTATCGGTGCAAATTTATTGCAATAATTGCAGCATCGATTTACTTTTCGGCTGCCCTGATTTGACGACGGTGTACGCTCCTCCTTGATCGTTGCCGTATGACGTAAATACGCTCTTGCTAGCGTCGATTTAGTCGCACCAACGATGGTTCGTGTGTTCCAGAAAACATGAAGTCTGACCAGAGTTGGCGTCGTCAGCAGCGACGTGGGGTCCTAGACACAAACTGTAAGCCAAAGACCGTCTCCACACAACCGTGTAGCCATCTACCGCGAAACGACGCATCTTATGATTGACCAAAATTCAACGTCAATAAGCCATATGATTGGTCAAAATAGCTCAGTCCGCTGAACTGGCCTGATCATCACTCCGACGTTAACGGCTGCAGGCATGGCTTCGTGCCCTTCCTGTCGCGCTGGGGCCTCCCCGGGCATGCGCTCGTGCTCGCAGTGCGGTTTCCGCTTCCCTGGCGCCTCCTCTGTCCTCTCCACTCACGCTGTGGGCAGCTCTGCCACGTCTGCAGGCATCAGCCGCCGTAATATCCCCAAAGACCGCAACAAGAAGAAGAAGCCCAAAGATAAAGACAAAGAACGAGGAAGCAGTAAAGAAAAAGAACGAGATAAGAGCAAGGAGAAAGAGAAGATCGATGTCCCGCCGGCTGCAGCGGGGGAGGAAGCCGCTGCTATTTACAAAAGAATGCTCGCAGCCGTTCGAGGTGCTAATAGGGAACACGACGAGGTTGTCTCGGCCTTTAAATCGGACTGCAAGCAATACGGACAGGGAGAACTACGGGCTCGAGTGTTCTACGAGGGGTTGTGTACATATTTTGGCAGTGAGCTTATGCTGGAGCACATGCTGCCACAGTTAGCGAGACTCATCCCGGACGATAAGAAGAGGAAGAAACTAGTCAAAGTTCACGTCAAGAGCAAGCGAGCAGGAGGATCTACAGCTGTGGGCACTAGTACAGGCAGTAGAGCTTCCTCTCATGCTCGAAGACCGATCTCCAGCTCAGGTGTAGCCACAAACTCAATGCTACCGACTCAAATGAGACCGTCAGGGGACAGACGGCCGTATTCAGCGTCGGAATTGATCCGACGCGATAGTATTGAAAGTGATACGTCGAGTAATACGAGCGGAGAGCTCGCTCCTGCGTCTACAGGACCAGCGTCCAGATTGACGATGAGCCGGTATGCAGAGAACCCAAAATGTGCTATATGCAGCGAGGTTTTCGATCTTAAACGACGGAGACACCATTGCCGCAAATGTGGCGCGAGTGTGTGTCATTCCTGCTCTCCAGCGAGAATGTTGATCTCACCAGACCAAGTAGCACATGAGAGTATGAAGAAAAAGTATGACCCAGCGCACCCACAACGGGTCTGCACGATATGTGCCCCGATTCTGCAGTATTTCCAAGACGGACTGAACACGCAATACGCCAATTGCCATAAGGAGAACCCGCACGAGGCTAAGACTCGACTACATTTGCCGTATAGTCGGTCGCTGGAGAGTGCTTGCCGCTCTGCAGCTGATATTCTAGGCAACTTCTTCCGCCCTGACTTCGGGGCGGATAGCGATCGCTACATCCCCGTTAGCTTCCTCAAGCGAGCACAAGGCATCGCTTTCCTCACAGTTATTAAGGCTGGACTGCTTATCACAGCCAAGATGGGCACTGGTATTGTGATAGCCAAGCTTGATGATGGCTCGTGGTCTGCGCCGTCCGCAATTGGTACCGCGGGTATTGGCGGAGGCCTCGAAGGTGGAGGTGAACTTATAGAGTTTATGATCATTATGGGCTCTAAAAACGCTGTCAAGGTGTTTCACCGTACCCAGGTAAACGTCGGTGGCGGTCTCAGTGTCGCAGTTGGGCCTTATGGACGCGATGCATTAGCACAAGCTGCTGCTAGTCGAGGAGGCTTTAACGCCAACTACAGTTATTCTCACAGTCGAGGACTGTTTGCAGGCATATCGCTACATGGCGCCGTCATTACGGCTCGAACAGAGATGAACAGCAACTTCTACGGCCAGAAACTCACGCCCGAGGAGATTTTGAATGGAGCTGTTCAACACCCACGTGCTGCTCAGTGTCTGTACGATGCTATCGATCAGGCAATGGAAGGAATCGCGCAATTCGAGTCGTCAGGAGGCTCTCAGAGACGTGCATCAGCTGCGCCTACTCCACCAGGACCATGCAGCTCTTGCCGATGTCAAGAGTTCGTCCCTAAAGCGTTCTCGAAAAAATGCAAGACGTGCTCTCATGTACACAACGTTACATAGAGCAAATGCTGAAGCAACCTACACAACGACGCAAGAACGACGTACAATTTTTTTTTGATAAATGAATATTTGGCAGAATTTATGACGAGATTTGACCGCGAGGAACGCTCCGTCAAATATAGATGATCTCAGTCTCCGTTACTGCCTTAACAGAGGCGTAGACTTCATCTAAGCGGTTGCAAAATGGGTCTTCGTACTGGTGCTACACCTCGTGGTGTTTGGTCTCCTGAGGCGAATGCTCAGCGCCAAGTTGCTATTGACGATAGTTTGTCAAAAGCGATACTATCGTTGCCACCTACTCACGTTTTTCGACGCGATCTACTCGCGTATTGTACGCTACGCAACTTGATTCCTCATCCACAACTGCTCCCGTTGCACCCTGATGAAGAAGAACGTCAAGGTGCAGCATCCAGCGAGACAGCGGGGATTAACAACGTCTACGACGTGAACGAAGTGGAGCAGATTTCGATCAAACATTGGCAACTCGATGACGGGAACTGCCGGGCCATGTGCTACGCGCTCCCGCTCTCGAAAGTTCGTTCAGTCTGGTATGTAATGATCGGTATTATATCTCAGTTGAATTTAGAACTTACTGGGTACTAGCCTCTTTAACGTAGGACTGAACAAGGAACAACTACAATTAGTGTGCTCGACGATACCGAAGACACACGTGACTGCACTTCAATTGGAATGGAATTCACTACATTCTACTGAAAGCAACGCAACTGAGGACCATAGTCCTGAGCTGAGAGTGCAGGAGGATCTCCAATCAGGTGGAAATGACTCATCGGAGATGTTTGCTCAGTTGTTAAGTGAGAGTTCTGCGTTGATATTCCTGTCGCTACGAGCGAACGGGATAACCTCGAGAGGAGTAGTGGCACTTGCAAAAGCACTGCGCACGAATAAGACACTTGAAGCTCTTAATCTATTCCAAAACTCCATCGACGATGCTGGTGCACGTGCCTTCGCCTACGCACTGCCGTTTAACACAACTCTTAAGACACTTTCACTTGCCAACAACAGAATCTCCGGACGTGGGTACGCTACATTACTTGCCTCGAATGCAAGTAACCAATTTGTATTAATGGTTTATTTTGCTTTAGAGCCAAGCTGCTGGTGGACGGGTTGACGAGATATGCCGCGCCACCGGAACTCATCTCAGAACTTGAAGCAGCCGAAAGCCAAATACACGCCCAGGTAAGGTAGAAGTTGGTGCATTTAGCGACTTAGTTTCTTATGCTTCCCCTGGTTTGTAAGATGGAGCAAGCAAAGAAAGCCAGGAAAAAGATTGACCGCGCGACGGCCATTGCACAGCTGGGTCTACCAGTCCTGGAGACAGTTGATGGCGTACAGTATGCCCCTGGTAATTCCACATTGAAGGAGCTCCTGCTTAGTGGAAATGCTCAGATTGGTCCCAAAGATGTGGAATCGTTGAGCGAAGCACTCGAACTCTTCCAGTCGAAACTGCAAACTCACCTGCGATGTATCAAGCTTCAGCGACTACTAATGTTACACCAACACAAAGTACAAGAATCACACCAGCACATTTCTGAGTTCATCACGTTGTGAGTTGCTGGACTCGATGCACGACTTAAAAATCATGCTTTAAAGTACTTGGAATAAAAAAAATTAACTTCTCCTTTACCAAACTATCAGCTACAACTGCAGGCACTCGAACCACTTTTTAGGTTTCTGCGAATTCTTGAGTAGACCATCTCCATTTAGAAAAGCCGTATCTGCATGGTTTAACTGCGGTCTGTAGAATGTATCCAAGTAGTGGTTGCCAAAGAGATTTTCGTCAAGACCGCCCAGACAGCTATTAAACTCGACGAGGGCGTCGTTTTTCTTGGATTTGTGAGGAATCACCGTTCCAGCCAGGATGCATTTGGGTTGGTACGTCGAGAAAAGACCGACATAGCTGTCACTGCACATTGCTGCTGCCACATTATCACGATACGCTTTTTGAGCAGCTACGTAAGCTGCATCGATGGACGGAGAGCTGAACTCTCCACCCTGATAAATTGTTGATTTGCGCGCCGTGTTTAGTGGACACTGGCCGACTAAGTCGTACAGCTTCTCGGTAATACCGCTGGTTCCATTATGACAGGCACCCATGAGATAGTCCACAGCCATACTGCCTGTCATCGGGGGACTCAGTGACACCCACGATGTTGTGTCACTGAACCGGCATTTCCCCGTTGCGAGAGCGTGAGCCAGAACGAGTCCACCCATCGAATGTGTTACGATAATTGTCCTGTCGATGGTCCCAGTAGCGACGTCGCTGGTTTTGCTCATGGAGAGAGCGAAGTCACAATATTTGTGCTGTAGAGTGTCGTTCCTCCAGCCAGCATCCTTGGTATTCATCACAGCATACTTGATCTCGGAACAGCAAGGAGCGTGGCCGTGCATGTCACCGAACTTACGTCTCGTTAGCTTCGGAGTGTCCTGCAACTCCGCCACGTCGTTGGGGTTACCCAACCCGTGTAGGAAGATGCACGGACGAGGAGTAGTTGGACATGCTTTACACTCTGTAGCCTCCATTGCCATGTGAGACTCTTGCCTTAGCTGTCTTGTAGAACCTGACGGGATCTTGCTGCCAGTAGCCAAAGCGAGAGCTGTAGGCGTCAGTGATGTGGCCTCTTGAACAACTTCACACGACGTCGTCAACTCTGGCTTCGAGACGCTAACGGGGCCGTCGAGATACTCGACAGTAATGTCCAAATCGCTACTGTACGCCGTGAAGCCAGCCTCACCCGACGCACAAATAGCGTAGTGGGATCCCGCAAATGTCGTTTTGAATAGCTTTCCACTCTCACAGTCGACAGATTTGCCACCGATGGAGGCACTGGGAATGGATGTGGCCATGTTGAGAGCAGGTAGAATCTCGTCGAACGGCAGCGTGTTGGACGGGAGACATTGAACTGTTTCAACGTCCGAGGCGTCCGTCGTAGTCAGATAGGCAGATCCGTCTACGAGAGTGTACGTGAACTCGGAGTCGTCGTCATTGAACGTCGCGTAGCTGTTGTAGAGCACACTGGCGCCGTTGTCCGCCACAACGGGCGTGGCATAAATATCGAACTCGGAGTGTCCGTGGAGATTCATGCTCTTGCGCTTGAAGGTGACATGAAGTTTTACGGGTGGAACATCGTTCAGCGACGTCCCCACTGTCGAACTCGATGCGGCATCTGTCGGCTGCGTGAGGCCCAAGAGAGTGATAGCAGAGATGATACCGAGTCGCATGACCAGCATTTATTCTGTTAACAAAAGTGGAGCCTCTTCCTACTGTTGTGAAATGAAGCAATGAACATTTCAAGTCTTGACTCAAGACTCTTGAGTCAAGCCTTGGCATATGAGTCTTTGCTGCCATTTATTCAAGACTATTGAATCAAGAGGCAGCCAAACGAGGATTTGAATCGTGGAATCTGGTCAGTGATCAGAAGCGCATCCCCATCTGGATGTCTTCGAGACTCCCGAACCGGGAGTGTAATGCCCGACGGAAGAGCACAATATGTATTGTACAAGGATGAATATCGTCACCGTGCCGACAGTGAAAATATACTGCATTAAAGAAAACCAAATGGGCCCACATAAATACGACATTTGTGCTATCTACCAATTAAAACCAGCATAGAAGATATTTTAGCCAATAAAACCGTTAGGGGCTGGGTAACAACTAACCGACAACTTGCCGACGCATTTTGTCGGTGTGCCATTAAAAATATGATCAACTAGTAAAGAAAACTACAGTTAAAATGTGACATCATTCATATCCAGCCATTTGCCGACGTCTGACCGCAACAATGTATAAATGTCCTCACTAACACATTCAAGACATCTGAAACAAGCAACACGAGGAGCAGATAATGAGCCTTCAAGATCTCGCCCCAGTAAACTCTCAACGCGCGAAGAAGACAGCAATTAACGTGTTCATCGCTATCTAGCTTGCGAAGGCGTTACGATGGGATTCGTTGCGTCTACACTCGCTCGTGATGACAACGGCAATGTCTTCATCAAGCTTATGGACCGCTTTGCTGTTCACCTGGCCTTCCTAGAAAGCCGCGATGGAAAGCCGCTAGCTAGAAATACAGTGATGTCGTACTACCGGCAAGTGAAGAATTGGCTACACGAAGAACCGTGTAGGATTCTAAAAAAAGTTATTCAAGATGGCTCAAACCATAGAGCACTATTGCATTTCGCGACAAGAAGACACTCACATCAAGAAGGCACCAGCGTGCACAAAAAGAGATTTGCGTATTCTCATGGACGGCCTCTATTACGATGCCGCTAGTGCCAAAGATTATCAAGATGCGGCTTTATTGGCGTGATGTGGTATGCGTTTGGTCGGGCTTCGGATCTTAGTTTTGTTCCTAAGTCAAGTATGGCGGTGACTGCTGATGGTGTAATTTTTATCCTCTAACTCGCGTGAAGACTTCTGAAGAACAGGGTCTGTCACTTTTTCCCGACAAGAACAGTTTCATTACTTGTCCGCTGCATGTTATTGGGATGGCACTGGTAATGCAACAATGTCCTGGTATGCAGATATTAGATCTTCCTAATGTTACAATGGGGGGCGTTGAAGTTGTCAAATTATCTGACGACGTTTCTCTCGAAGATGCTTTGATTGGTGTTTCCGAAGCCGGTGTGACTACTGCCTCAAAGAACAAACAGAAGCAACCGGATTCCAGTGTTAAGATGCGCGAATATATCAACCGAATCCTCAAATCGGTGTCAGAGATGCAATCACGCGCTGGGTTGACGGGAAACCTAACGTCGCATTTATTTCGGCGTGGTGGTGCTCAATATGCCAACGCTGACCGTTTGTTGGGTGCTCAATGGATATTTCATCGGGGTTCATGGAACATGACCTCTACGAACAAAGCTTTTGCGTACGTGTTTAACACTACCAGTGAAGACCAAAAGGTTTCTCGAGTTCTCAGTGATTGGGATTCTCAGGCTCGACCGTTTGTTCCAGACTTCTCCAGTTTTGATTCTACAACAAAAGCGGACGCTCAAGCTCTGTGTCGATTTTTTTTCCAAGCGAGCGTTAGTACAAAGGATTCGAACAAAATCCTTGATACTCGAGTCGTGGAAGTGTTAACGGCAGTGTTGAAGGGCGGTGGACGCAAGCACAGAACAACTTCCTTCGAATTCGATGTGCTGAGTTTCTACGACAATTGTGCTAGTGAAGGCGAGATTCCCAGCCACGCATCAATTTTATCCTACTGCCAAAATATCCCTGAGTTCGCTTTAAAAAAGGATAAAAGCTAGCACTCGTGGGTGAAGAAATTTATTTAGCGGTATAGAACTCACCACTCTTCTAAAAACAAACTCGGACCCAGCGTCTAATTACAAGGTCTGTCAAGCAGAAGATGCAGAAAGTGATAATGATCCCACCCCCGTTAATTCGACGAATGACACTTTCACCGCCGACATCATGTCTCAAAACACTACAGTAAGTGACGAGTGTTAAACGCCTGGTAACCTGGAAGACGCCACAGCCGACAAGAAGGATATTCTTCATCCACAGGATATCGACTCTACAATTAGCGATAATTGCTCTACCCCATCCCCAGGCCAACCCGAAAGTGGAAGTGAGGATAGCAAATGAGGTCGCACCAATTTTCCCAGTTACCTTCCTACGAATGACAAAATTATCTCGATATCAACACAAATAAAGAAGATGAATATCTAATTATACCATCTTCGCTCCTCCGCTCTTTCTAGAATGCAGTACATGTATTTTGGGGTTCATGAAGCAGCTCGTGACAATTCCCTTAGCTTCTCTTTATACCGCGCGATCATATCATCGAATCCTGGCGCACGGCGGGAAATCGCTGTAAGTTCTTCCGGTTTCTTTTGCTGCATTTCTTGGTCAGGTCGTTCTGTCGTAAACTCAGTCTTGGGATTTTTCTTCGCATTCGAGGATCCAGAGCAGGCGGGCGTCGTCGTAGTTCTCATCAATCATTGTGGTTTGCTGCCTCGGATAAAAGTTGGTGAAGCTGTCCAAGTACTTGGTCCAGGTTTGGAATTTCGAATGGGCAAGTATGCTACCGTCTGCTTCGTCTATACGCATGAAAGCAAATGCCGAACTAGGTCGAAGTTAACCAGTGTTTATGCCACAAACCCTTCATTTTCTTGGCGATTTCGAGTGTGTTTGGATCTTGCATCGCCTTCTCGATCATTCTGTCTACGACTTGCCAATTGTAATACGAACTCAGCGGCTGAAACCAAGATTCTGTGTGGGCCGGGTTCTTACGGTTGAAACTTTTCCACGTAACCCATCCATCTGTTGAACAATGGAGTACTGACAACGGTATCTCCTACAAGATCAAGTGCAAGCAATTTGAATACGCCCCGTTGGGGTTTCCCGCTTTGAAAAATACTCTTAATCATCGTGTTCCCCCCGCAGCTTGTTGGCAGCGCTCTCAATGCTTGGGAAATTTTCTATTGCTTCCAGGAATTGGGGCAGATATCGATCGTCGACGTGAGTCTTCAGTACCGAATTTAGCGCGGTTACCTTGCTGGAGGTTTCAGTAGCGATAGCATTTACGAATAAGAGCCAAGCGTTGACAAGTGGATTTCTGGAGAATCCCAAAGTTGCCATATGAAGACAGAGCAGAACGAAGACGTTGTTCGACAGACCTCCCATTTGCCAACCACTTATTCACCAGGTCAGATTCTAATCTCATGGCGATATTTGTCGTCGTAGCTTTTGTGGTTGCTGCTGACAGCATACTCGCCATCTTTTTATCTCCGAGCTTGCGCGTTAGAATCTCCATGATTGTCGTTTTCTTGTCGGGATACTTCACATTAAAGGCGTCCAAATATCTGGCCCAAACGCTCAACAGTGGGTTCTCCAAAACGGTGTACATTCCCTTGCCAAGGCCAAAGCATTACTTGGAGTTTTCTTATTTCGTTTCTCATGTACCGGCGGAACTCAGGGAACACGTCGGCAAAACGCCAGAAAAGCACAAAGACCTGCATCTTCCACCTTGGTGGCGGGTCCCTTCCACGTTTTTCGCATTTTCAGCCAATTACGTAAGATACGTGTACACAAAATGTTTATTCAAAGTGGTGGTCGTCGACACGGGCTTTGCGAGATGGTTTGCATTCAATTCGTCCACGTATTTTACCCAAATAGTGAATTCAGGGTAGTTGAAAATGTTGCGCTTTACTCGGCAAGTTTGAGTAGTTGAAAGACAACTTCGTTGGGGTCTATTTTAATGGCAACGCAGTGCTCCACTTGATCAACGTGTAGTCTCGTGGCAAGGCTTTTCATTTGTGAGTTCCCGTCAGCAACAATATATTGCCGTTTGATTTTGTTTTCAAGTCGTCGACATATTGGAGCCAGGTTATAAACTGGGGACTGTAGAACATTAAGGGTCCAGCTTTCATAAGGTGAAGCCTCACGAACACTAAACCTGCATTATCTGTTGCTGAGCAACCTCTGGAGCTGTGTCTGGGTCATTTCCGAACACATGAACGTGATTTTTTAGCTTTTCTGGGGTGGACACGGAGGCCTTCTTTCTCTCTCTTCCTTGTACTCCCCTTCGTTAGTACTATCGATTCTATTGAACGTCGATCCTGCCTCCTGGAAGATTGGTGCATCTGGCTGGAGTGCTGCAGAGCCTGTCTCGAAAAAAAAAAACACTTAAAAAAATTGCAATTACAACAACTACGAGAAAGTGTAAGCTCATTGTACAGAGGTGGAGTTTGTGATTAAGCGGCAAAACTAAGGTCTACGAAACGCTACGTATAATTTTAGTTCCTTTTTAAGCCAATGCAATCCTAACTCCGCATTGGGATACCCGCGTTATTTTGTGGATATAGCAGCCAAGCACTAACCTTCTACTTTTACAGCACTGTAGGTTTCAATAGCGGAGCCAATATGATAGTTTCTGTGACGGGGTCACACAGCACCTTGTGCAGAGGAAGTT
>NW_008649040.1:110477-115443 GCF_000247585.1 Phytophthora nicotianae INRA-310
CTTGGGTACACTTGGGCTATGTACCCCGTTGCAGTTTCACACAGTCCGTTTTGCTTCAGTGGCTACCGAGGGGAGCTGCGATTGGCTAAAATTGGATTATGTGGCCCAAACCTTTTTGTGGTGCACATTGTACACACGGAGATGCTGCCAAGCGAAGTGAAGGCAGCATCGATAAGAATAATAATTTTCTTTAGCAACATTACTTTTATCTATTTCATACGATGTAGCACTACAAATGCCCAACGTGTGCTTGCTAGGATACTGTGTGGCTATACACACTGTGACAGGGCTCTGTCACACGTTTGCCACCGTGCACACGCAGTGGCCAATCAGATCCCAAGACTAGAGTTAATGGCTGTGACGGCCTCGGTTCCGTCACGTCAATCAACCAGTTTAATATACCTGCTTCCTTCCACTACAGTGTGTGCTTGGTAACGGGTTGTCTTATCCCGTTACACATACAGTCTGGTGCAAAATTATAGACGCACACTGATGTTGATTCATGGTGAGCAACTAAAGTCGTTTTCAATCAAACGGAAGTATTTGATGTCATCTAAAATTACTAGGAACTAATAGACGACAGCAGATTGCAAAAAGCAAAATGGATTTTGAACTATGTCAATAACACACTTATGCAGCTGATGCAAAACTATAGACGCACCAAACATTTCGGCACTTAATAGTCGATCGGGGCTCTGCAGTGTAAAACCAACCAGTACAATCCGAGTTGGCATACTCTTCGCCAGCGTCTGGATGTCTTGCGAGATTTCATCCCAGCATTTTACGATTCTTTGCTTTAACTCGGCTGGTGTTTCATATTGTCGACCTTCAGCATAAACTCAACGAGCTAGAATCCCCCAAACGTTCTCTATGGTGTTCAAATCAGGACTTTTAGCCGGTCGTGTCGTCGCACAGACACTGGCATCCTGTAGGAACTCCTTGGTACGGCGAGCAGAGTGAATAGACGCGCTAAAATGCTGGAATATTGGCCGAGAAACCTGGTTGATAGTGCGGAGTGCTTCAACGTAGGGGAGAGGATTATCACGTAGCATCTTAACGTAATTGCTGGAGCTTTCACGGCCTTTTTTGTGGTGTTTCTTGATGCCCGGAGCGGGTTTTCGCTTAGCAAACTTCGCGAACTTGGACGCCTTGAGCATTCTTAGCACGGTAGAATGCTTGACAACGCGCCCCAAATCGAATGCGATCTCTCGTGATGATCTATTCTGTGAATTGCAAACCGAAAGATGCGCCGAGAATGCCGATAGAAGACTTTGATCCTTCTGCATTGCTTTTTAGGAGGGCCTACTACTCACTCATTGCGTTAGAAAGATTCGAATGGCCTTCTCGCTGCGTCCAATCTTTGCAGCAATCGCTGTGTTACTTAGGCTGCAGTCTCGGTAAGCCAGAACCTTACCTTTCTCTTCCGGTGTGAGAAGCGCGCCTTTTGGCATCTTTTGACGAAGAACAAGTGCGTGAAATGGTGCCAGAAGAATATGAAGGGGAAACTCTACTATCAAAATTGAAAAATACGCTAACCAGTTTGAAGAAATTGAAATATAGTCGAGTGCGTCTATAATTTTTCACCAGATGACAAATGAACTTTTGTCAATTACACATAACGTCACTTGGTCGATGCTTTGATATTTCCTGGCTCAGCAGAAGTTGTTCTAAAAAATTAGCTGCCCGCTCGTTGAGAACGAAAAGCTAGTACCTAGCTGGTTGAAGTGCTTATCTTTGGTGCGTCTATAATTTTCCACCAGACTGTAGTATCGGTGCCCCACTAATTTGAGTCTGAACTGCACGATAGGGACACGTTAGGTAAGCTACGAGCTCAACAGATATCGATAATTAACTCTTGTTTTCAATTAGGACCTTAAGCATTATCCAAATAACACAGTTTGTATGTTATAAGCTTGACGAGTAACCTGCACTACTAACAGGTCTGCGATAAGAACACGGTTGCTAATATAAAGAAGTTTATTTGAGCCGTAATGACATTTAGTTCCAGACATAATAACAGAAACAAACCCGATACTAATACCATAATGTAGAAGTAACTTGATCATATTCTCTATAGCGTTTTACTCCTTAGTCACAGCACGGACAGGGATACCAATCACGCTATTTTCCGAAAGACTGAACATTATTCGTATCGACTCGAACCCCTGACTTATTTCGCGACAAGCTTAACCCCTTGAACGCGACGGCCTGTATCAGACACGTTAAAAAATCCTTATCCTGGACCAAACACGATAAGGATTTTTTTGCTTGATTTTTGTATGGTGTATACAATTTTTACGTCAAATAGGGTATGGGGTGCCTGCATGTCTCACCTAATCTGTCCCGCATCTATCCATTTTCCAAAACTTAAAATTAGAAGGTGTTAGTGCTGTGTATGCCACACTCGATAAAAATCCTACGGGTCAATGCTTCAGCATCACTCGTTCGCTCATTCGAGAATTCGCCGGTTTTGATACACATGTCGGGTTTGGGTCGAGCTAAAAAAGGAGGGGTGGACGTCCAAAAGGGCAGTAGGCCTGTCCGACCATCACACGTATTTGATGCCAAGAAAGACGAGGAAGGATACCCGAGGCGTCGACTTTTTCGTGGGGGAAGAAGAGTTAAAGCGCTATATGGACCGTCTCGATATTGGTAAGCAGGTAGAGCTTGTTTTCATTATATTAAGCAATTCTAACATGATCGCGGCATTTAGAGACAGCCGCAAAAGCCAAGCAGGAAGCGGTGACTTTGCCTGAAGCTCCGGGGCCCGATCAGAACCTACCCAAGGGCAGCGTGAGTTCGGCCGACGGTCCAGAAGGTATGTGCATATCTTACGTTGTCTGATACTGGATAGAGGTTGCTGAATATTGTATTGTACAACTTGCCGCTTTAGCAGTCATGGTAACGCAGCACGAGAAGACCGCATCCGAAGACGAGCAGAAAACCGGCGACAGAACAGAAAGTATCGTATAGTTGTGTAAATGTGGCGATGTGCGTGCCAGCCTGATCTCTATGATGTGTTGTTACTCGTGTAGATGCCAATATCGGCTGTGTACACAGTCCTAGTCACCCACAGTCAACTTCGCAGTGCGACCCGGCACCGCGTGAGTCCGTAGCGATGGAGGACGTGAGAGAGTCCGGTGAGATGGTGGGCAATCGTGAGTTGGATGCAATGGTGGACGAGAAGTTGGGCCAGCACGATTCCGGCGAGGTAGACGATTCGTGTGAGCTTGACAGCGCGGAAGAACCCACACGGAATCTGGATGAGCAATTTCGTTCCGTGGGCGACGATTCTAACGAAGCGGAACCTCGCCATTCGTCAGCAAACGCTGCAATTTCTTCAGGTTTGTTATCCTGTATATACATGATTGTAATACAGGCTAATTTTTCAAACGTGTGTGTTATTGAAATTATAGATATCAACCTGGTGCAAGACTTGGATGACAATAGAGAGTACAAGGCGATGGAGTCAGATTGTGAAAGCGATGATGGTGCTTCACGTGGCGACGAGAGTGAGACGGAGGGAGAGATGGCTGACATTACCGAAGAAGTCCACGTCGGGGATGAAGAAGAAGCTGATGATCCTCTGTTCGACGCATCTTTGATCGACGCAGTTGAGAGGGGTTATCGAGTATTGCGAGCGGCACGATAAGCGCCGACATCTTGAAGAATATGTCCATTTCTGGGTGGGCTAAACCTTGAAGTCTATATTTCAGAAAAAAAATGCTTACGACTCTGACACGTGGTGGCCTTCTTTGCGTATTTTAATACACGATATTGGATTAGCCTGTATCGCTTACCCATGTCAAATTGGATGATACAGGATAGTTCTTTTGCACCATCATAGGTGTCGGGTGAGTTGTCGCTATCTAATGTTCAGGATAAAAAATAATTTACGTTAACTATCGTAACCCTTCCCCGACATACAAGTTAACGGAGCTAGGGGTTTAGGGAGATGACCGCAAACGAAAAGCCTCGCGTTCAACGGGTAAATGCATGAGTGTTTTCGCAATATAATAACATTGTAAAATTCTTAGAACATAAGTTCTGTTTACAAATAGTTGTGATAGTGGATGCGACGAGTTTTAGACAATTATGAGGGGGTGCATTAGTTCATCGCTAAATGGTAAACGCACTCAAGCCCACAGGAAACGTGGACACTTAATCTGAAGCAGAATGATTGAGACATATACACTTAACTATATCGATAGTCGTTAGTATAGCTATATGGGAGTTCTACATGAACGCTATAAGTCTTGAAACAACAATACTAACACGTCAAACAAAAACAAGCAAGTATATATCCTTTTGGTGCAGTGTTGTTCGAGCAATAAAACGAACTGATGAAACACGCCAGACTGCAGACTCCACAATGATCGAGTAGCGAATATAAAAACAATAAAAAGTATGTTAATAGCATTAGGCGAGACTATCCTAAACATTCGTAAATAAAATGTAGAGTACAATTAATCAGAGAAAAGCTTTAACCTGTTGGCATAGTTATAAGCAGGAGGCTATGATAGTAATCGTTTAAAAAGGCTACGATCCCGCCGAAGCAAAGCGGAGGCGGGAAACACCTTAGCGATTAAACATAAATTGCCTCCGCGTAGCGGCGACGCTCGGCTAGAGGAGATCGATGAAATTGCATGCAGAACCAATGTAATAGTTGCGCACATAATCACTTGTTTCAGAACTAATGTGTTTATCTTAGCCTTCCTATCTGCAACAGTACCTACGTCAACTTGAAGAATTTGATTTCGCTAGAACAGAACAGATTATACGCGGAACAATTGCATTGGTTCCACCGTTGACACGAACAACTAAGCTCCTATTGTATTAGTTTTGGAACAAAAGCATTACGCGTGGAACTGCATACAATATCAGCAAATCATTAGGGTGCGAACTACACTAAAAACCTTAACATGCGTGGTAGCTTCCACACCTCCAAACGACTCGGCGGTTCAGA
>NW_008649040.1:116083-119794 GCF_000247585.1 Phytophthora nicotianae INRA-310
TCTTGCGAGTGCAAGTCTACTCCTCGGCCGTGTATTTTCTTGCACGGTCTGGGAAATCCGAATGAAAAAGCAGAATTACAAGATACACCCAAGTTGACGAAGGAGAAGTTCGGAGATATTGGTGATTATGCCCCATGCTGTACGACGGTCAAGAACGCGGTCATCAACACTGTTGATGTCGGGTGGAGGAATGACACGCTGCAGCAAAAGTTCTGCGATTTCTCACTTTCCATGAGCGAAACGAGTAACTTGGCAACACGTACAATATCCGGCACTACCGTTGTGACGCACTCGATGGGTGGCCTAGTACTGGCGAGCGCACTCGTCAATGGGAAGTGTAAACTTGCAGATAGCACGTCGTGAGTGAGCATGAGTGCTCCGATGAAGGGGAGTATGGCTGGAGACTTTCTTCAAGATATTTGTGACGGAAAGTTCACGAAAACTGTGTCTGGGTTGATGGATCTACTTGGCCAGTGCCCTATCACCATTGCTAAGCAGTCGATTTATTACCAGAACGGCAAGTACAGCACCCCAGAACTCAACGCGGCATACACCGCAGCACAAGAAGCCTACCGCAGCAACGTCTATACAGCACTGTTTTTTTAACGCGCTTCGGCTTTAGAGAAATTGGAGTGCACCTGTTTGTACATTGCCTTGTGCTTAGTAGCAGAATGCGCAGTAATTTTTTCGAGGCAAATCTCTTCAAACCATGAGTCTATAAATACGAGACTATCAAAAGTCTCACAACTTGTATTAAACGCTGCAGCGACATCTTCCCAGAATTGTGTACCCCCTTCGTCTAGCTCTTGCTTTGAAAGCTTATCTCCGGACGAAATGAAGCACGCGAAGAAATCATTCGAAAACAGCACATTGAGCAGCCGAAATACGCAGTGACGGGATCGCCGAATTTCTCCGTATTAGATCTTTTACCGAGGCGCTGCTTGCTGGGTAACCGCTCGGTTTTGTCCTTAGACTCATCGTAGACGTTAAGGATGGATACCCGGTCTTGTTTCTTCGTGTTCTTTGCAGTAGATAGTTTTGGAGCTGTGCATTCAAGCTTCAACTGATCCATGTTCCATGTTGAGTAGTCATCAGACGTCAGAGGTTTAGCCGCTCGCTTGCTGTTGGAATTTTGGCATGCTGTCGATTTGCTGCTTGTTGTTTGAAGCCTCCTCCATCTCGAAATGCGGCAATGGAGGCAGTAGTGATTACCTTCTGAAAACCCCAACAACATCAACATCCTAAGTATAGATAGAGATCATTGATACCGTACGGAACGGAATTGATCGCACGATCCCAACAACCTTGAACTACTTAGGATCATGATCCGTGATTCTTGTTAGGAACGCCCCTCAATAGTTGACTGTATAGGCTATGGGTCGATGCTAGGTAAGCCTGACAAAGCTACAGAATCGTCAATGACCGGATATTCAGTTGGGATGTTCTCTACCAAATTCGGAGCTGCAGTAGGCGCCAAGCTTCACATCATATATATAATCGTAGCTCCCTTCCCGCGGTTTTTACTATGGGATACCGTGCCCACTTTTTTTTTGTTTAGTAGACTGGCCGCATCGTGTCTGGCCTATTATAATATCTCATTGGCTAAAATTAGTTTCATCCAGTCAGCGTGGACGTACTTTCTGTGCAAATATCGCAGCGACCAATGAACAAATCACAGCCAGATGAGTCATCTGATGACCGTGTTTAACCCTATGTGGTGTACACAAACAATGCTGTTTTGTCATTTTCAAAATAAAATACAATTGAAGGTCCAATGATCAGTTTGGACCAAATGTTTGGTGGCTGGGCTTTAGTGTGGTTGGGTATAGCACCTGATCTACGTGTTTGCAGCAGACCTTTTCACATAGCAGTCTAACAGCTCTAAGTAAATACAGCTGGCGATATTACCTTACACTTAGCTGGAAAGTTTTCACGACGTGAGTTTATCAAGTTGGAATTCATAGAGTACCTACGACCAGCGTGAAAGTATTGGTAAAATTCTACAATTTGGTGGACAGTTACAGCAGTGTAACAACGTGGTGGTTAGAAATAGCTTCACTGTAGAAAGATAAGGCTGTACAATCCGTAAAAACAGAGAAACTTATAAACTTTGAAGTTATAAATATAAATTATAATCTCCCAGCAGCCCAACAACGATCATGTATCCGAATTGAAGCTAGCTATGTACCCAATTGCACGCCCTGATGTTCTTCGTACAAACTCAATAACGTTTCCAGTACTCAATTGCCATAAATACGAGCCCGGGACACTCGCATACGCAGTATGAACCGCCCAACCATCCGGGCAACATAAGTGGACTCGCTGCAAAACGTTACAATATTGGCTTTGTGGTGCTTTAATTAGATATTTAAAACGTTTACAAGAAGTAGCTAGGCTTATCGCGATCTAGAAAAGCGAAGCGTACTTCAACAGTTTCCTTTATCCCGAATACCTAAATTAGCGGCGGCTAAGTGTGCACCCTAATTTGATACTCCGATAAACGAACACAGACCAAAAAGAATACACCCGTGACATTTTCCAAGTTGAATCCATGAGATAGGAAGTTTAGTTGACAGTCACGTAATTAGACTTTTAAAACCAGAGATGTTTTGATAAATTCCGCCACACACAGGCGTTCCTGATATGGATTATGGGACTGAATTGAGTTCCAAATATAAGTGTTGGAGTACATTATTTCAGTCTTATTGTAGGTAATTTAGAACGTGAAAGTTAATTAGTTCAAAATGCATAATAAATCATATTGCGCACATGAGAGCAATGGCTTTTGGGAACGCTGGGAAATATCTGATCTCGAAATGTTTCAAGATCAAATATTTCCCATCGTTTTCGAAAATAACTTTAGCGTACCAGCCTAAAATGGTACGCGGTGAAAATTACCAGTAAAAGTATGAACTGCGAATTATAAAGGTGATTGAGCTTCTGTAGGCGTTTCCAAGTAGTTTCTGTAGGCGTTTCCAAGTAGTATTGATTATTATCACCCAGCTTAAGTTTTCTGTATCTATGTAGCAGTGACATGAGTATTTTTTCGCGTTCGATAGGGCGAATGTCGCCTTTAGTAGTAGTAGTACTGCAAACCCGGTGAGGCGGCAAGGGATCGAGTGCTCTAGCTAAAAAAAAAAAAAAAACACACACACACACATTTTTCAGTAAACCAATTGCATTAAAACATGTAGTCAAAATTGACCGTCCGCGGAACGACGTCGAGTGGATCTATTACATGTACATAACCCAACCGCCTTCGAATGCTGTCTCTGCCGAAGAGAATTCCTATATGACCGTCC
The DNA here is from genome assembly GCF_000247585.1 of Phytophthora nicotianae INRA-310. Lineage (NCBI taxonomy): Eukaryota > Oomycota > Peronosporomycetes > Peronosporales > Peronosporaceae > Phytophthora > Phytophthora nicotianae. The sequence continues at coordinate 119,386 of NW_008649040.1, forward strand.
ACGTCACGGTTGCGACGTATATAATTAGGCTCGGAACTAATCAGGAGATTTCGATGTGCCATGTAGTACGGGTGCTTGTTGTCAAATTGTAATCAAAGGATTGAGAAGGGAGACTGACAATTCATACTAGTAAAGAGCTAACTTTTCGGCATAACTTACAGTTCATGCAAGTTTTAATCTTCACCGCACTATGTGCCTTCGTCTCTCTAACCTGGTCAGCTGCCGAACCGTAGTTATTTTCGGCGATTTGCTCACGTCTTCATTAGGTGTAGAACAGTGGTTGTCTTTCGCATCCAGCTCCACACAACACCGGCAGTATCAGACTGACAGCATTGATCACTCCACTCCCCGTTCTACAACAGTCTGACCGTCACCCACACGAGATGCCATCAAGCGCCGAACTGCTTAC
>NW_008649040.1:120424-124889 GCF_000247585.1 Phytophthora nicotianae INRA-310
GACAGTGGTGAGCTGGAGTATCATCAAAAGCTGCAGAAGTTTGTGCATCCATGTGAGTTGGAGAAAGCCCTTGATATCACCTGGAAGGCTTTTCAATTTACGCTGCACCAACGCGATCGTCAGGTTTTCAATGGGTTTGGTCATCCCAATGGCACGGTTGTGATGAGATACCGCTTGGTCCGAACTTTAGCAACCGGCACGTCTGTATCTGTCGTCCAGCGCCTTGCTGCTCGTCGGTTCTTTGAGCAAGATCGAGTGGTGTGTATTTGGAAAATGTTCACGGAGGGCGAGGATATCTTTCGGGGGATGCACTCAACTCTTACTGGATGGGGCAGTGTTCGAGCGATGCCAGATGGATCCGGAACATTAGCCGAGGTATGCGTCCGACAATTTCCCGTTGTCATGAACGCGACACCGTCAGTTAGCAATGAATTCCATCATTTCCTCCACATCACTCTCGACGAGGACAAGGAGTCGGTGATGACAACCATCCAGCACCGACCACATGTCCTGTCCAACTACCAGAAACTTCGAATAGTCAGCAAGTGTGATGGTAATATATTATAGCTCGAAAGGGGATCGAGCTAGAATGTATTACCATCTAAGTATCAGTCCGCTGCTTGGATCGCTAACTCTTTGTTATTGTCGGTGGCTTATGAAAAATTCACAGTTGAGCAAAATTCATGGCGCTTTTAAGTATCAACATGTTCAAATATTTCAAGAGGAACGTACACAAGTATTGAAGAAGGGGTGTACAGAATTCTAAATACCATGAAGACTACAGGTTTAGTGTAGCTCTTCTAATAGCTCATGACTCTTCTCGGGATGTACGGTTTAATGTACCGAGTTTTTTTTTTTTTTTTTTAAAGTAATAACGCTATATGGGATCAGTAACGTATTGGGATTTAAAAAATCCTCGGTTTTGTTAATCTGCCCCCCCCCCCCCCCCCCCCTACTTTCCCGATTCACTTAGACAAGGCGTGGGCTTCTGATGTCCTGCTCTCGACTCTAGGTATACTGCTAGCAACCACTCGAGGTAACTCACCCAGGACACCCAACTTCCAAACCGCAACGAAGAATGGGATGTACGCTACGATGTCTCAAAATCGCTTATTATCTGCTGAGTTCAAAGTCAATGAAACGAGGAGTTTGCGCGGTGATTACAGTGGCATGACTATAAAGGTGTTCAACACCCAAGAAGAAGACCGCGCATTGAGCTATCCCTCTCAATGCGCTTAAAGGCTGTACTCTATGGGATATGGGTCAGAATCTCCCCCAAAACTCAATCGAATTGGGTGTTGCGCACTGAGAAGAAACACTTTAAGATATTTTACAAATCCGGACAGACGCCTGAAAGCCTAAGCGCCATGAAACGCCCGATTCTTAACAGGTACAAGGCTTGGTACAAGATCAACGCTGTGAACAACCAAACGCATCACTGGTATAATGGATACATATTTGATAATCATGTTCAGGGAGTACGACGTGCTTCTATAATACAAGTTCGTGCATGTACTTCGACAAATGAATCAGGCAAACGTTGTTAGCCAGTGGTTCATGAGCGGCTGGAGAAAAGAAATACTATCTGCAACAACTGGCATCAATTTCATAGCCGATAAAGAGTTAACAGCTCACTAAGAGTGTGGCCACTTTCATTCTACCTGCTCAAAAGTATGCTGTTCTGCTTGGTTGTCTATTTGCACTATCACCCAGAATTACTATTTTTTATATCACGAGCCACCTTGGATAGTGTATACCTCCTCTACCGGACCTGCTTCCCTCCGTTACTTTTCATAAGTACTTTAAAGAGAATGAGTTATTTGTTCGCAATTTTCCGTATTCATAAAGACCTGTCTAAAATGGCATCGTCCTCATGTACCAAAGACTTAGAATTCTTCGAGGTCTTGCCACCCTTGCCGAGAACAGCGCAGTCACTACCGCTATACAATTCGCAGGCAAACAAAAAGCCGAGGGCATGGCTACCGAAGGCTCGATTAGTAGCCTCTCCCTTTGTAGCGCACTTGACAGCCGTGGGGTTTCAACTCTGGGGTCTTCGCTACCTCTGTCAGAATTCCTATGTGGCTACAACGAGATACCGTCGCTTCCAGGCTCCGAGTCACCCGCAACAAGTGCCTCTTTGGTAGCACCCTTGGTGGCAAAAACGCCAATCTCCTCCGACGCAGTTCCAGAAGAATCCTCAACCGGAGCCTTGATGGTCTTGCCTCCCTTGGTTTGATCAGTACTGGTAGATTCGCTGCCCGAGCCACTGTTGAACAACCACGACAGGTCGTTGCTACCACTGCTGCTCAAGAACAGCTCGAGCAACCACGACAGACCAGCTGCTCCGCTGTCGTTGAGAAGTGAAGCTATATCATCAATGTTCGATGTCGGCCTCTGCGAATCCGTTGGTGATACCAGCGTTCCTTTCTTCATCGAAGAATCGGAGGACGACGCCACGCCGAACTTGCTGCCATCTCCACCAGCCAAAATGTGTTCAATATAGTCCATCACGTGCGTAAGACGAGTGAATATACCAGCCTGCTGACCGCATTTACTTCCCCAGCTCACGCATCCAATGAGGATGTCGTCGTTCACGAGAAGTGGACCACCCGAGTCACCTTTGCACGTATCCTTGCCGTTGCCGGTTCCAGCACACATCATGTCCTCCGTGACACGGCCAACGTACTTTTTAAACTTGTCACACTCTGCGTTCGAGATGATAGGAAGCGTCACCTGCTGCAGGATAGCGCTTTCGACATCGCCGCTCTTCTCAGTTCTACCCCATCCTAGAGCGGTACCCATCGTACCGACCTTGTTGTCGGATCCGTCAGCAGCGCACAGCTTCGCCGTTTTGCGTTTAAGTGGCTTCTCCAGTTTAAGCAAGCCCACATCGTACACATGCTTCTTCCGGTTGTACAAAGGGTGACGGAAACCTTCAATGACGGGTATTGAGGTGGCTTGACCTGCGTCAGAACCGGTGCTGTTGTTCGTACCAAAAGTGGCGATAGTGTCCACCTCGCTAGTCCAAATGCAGTGAGCAGCCGTAAGAATGTACTGGGGAGCAATGAGCGTGCCGGCGCAGAAGGTTTCCCCAAAGAAAGAATCGCGCAGACTAGCGAGGAACGGATAATTGTCAATGTTTGCATCTGATCCTCCCCAAATGCGGTTCTCCACGTTTGTAGTTAAACCGGTGTTCTCCTTGGTCTCGGCCGTTGTGGATACGCCGGAGAATGAGTACGCATACGTGAACGTCGAAAGCGACAACACCATCGCGACGAATGGCGCTTCCTGTGCGACGTGCATCCTTCTGTTGAACAGATATAATATTTCCAGCTCTTCGTTGATCGAATAACGCAAACGTTCGTCGTGGTGAAACCCAAAGTGATCTGGCCCAGCATGTCGTAGTAGGGAAGCTTCTGGTTATAGGTTCTGTGTAAATGTTTGGTATAAGTAGGATTGTTAACCGTTGATCCTTTGATTTGATTAAAGTACGTGTATGTAAACGTTTAGTTCCCTAAAGTACAGTATCAATTAAAGCTTTAATATTCCTCAATCAGCAATGCTTGTATGTAAATGTTTAGTTACACAGCGTATCAACTGTACCTTTAGTAAACCTCGGTGTAATCCTGTGCTTAGTGAATTGGTATCTCGACACGACGAGCCTACGATACTGCTGAACATGTCTGCATGACGGAGAACTCCATGCCGTGTGCAAACGACGATGCGATATCATTGAACGGCCATCGGTGAGAAGAAGTAGCTACGCGTTTGCCGACCTGCTCATTGTGCGAGTTGGGAACGAAGAAACACACCTTTAATGGGCCAGTAAATGTTAAATGCAATCACATGAAACTGCAATAAATCCTTCATTCAGCACGACACTAGTTTTGCCCATTTTCGTGCAATGTACAGAGAGAGGCTTGAATAGTTTCTCTACCCGTGCATTTCCCATTGCGATTGCTTCTCCGTAAAGTTTTTTGTTATGTTTTTTATTGCCTGGCACTCACTTCCACTAAGCAGCATGTCTTTGGAGCTCATTTTAACTTCATTTCAAGTGCTCCAGAAGACCGAGTTTTTGCCGAAGCGAAGACGTCTTTCTGTCTTCGTGTAACGGGGTACGAACCCCAGTGTACCCAAGTTACATGAAAAGTGACCAGTCACTCTTATAATACCTGGTACATAGTACCAGGGCTCTAGGAGCCAATCATTGCATCTCTACATAGTCTTACTATAGGTGATTTATAGTCTGTATTAGAAACCAAGCTAAGATCACCTATAAATACATTTAGTCTTAATCGTACTCTCAAGTGAGTACTTCGTCCTCTCAGACCATGGACACGTGAATGGTCGTTCACTTAGAATTTGTATACTCTAGAGGAAATCAACTTCCTCTGCACAAGGTGCTGTGTGACCCCGTCAGACTTGGTAGCACTTGTAGTCAATCCACGCCAACGCAGATACCTAC
>NW_008649040.1:125460-137207 GCF_000247585.1 Phytophthora nicotianae INRA-310
ATCCAAGAGATGCGGGAGCTTACGGCATCCCTAGTGGGCTACCGACTGTAATAAAACGCATCAAGATGATAGTTCATGGACGGCTTTCGAGTGGGCTCGGCACACACTCAGCTGTTCCGGGTGCAGTCACGCACCCTCGAAGAGGCGATTCAAGTGGCCCTTGAAGAAGAGTACAGCCACCGCCAGGCGCGTACGCCGGCCTCAGCGTGGCCAGGGAGTTCATCACAGAACCCCAATCGGGCAAGCCCCAGCGCACCAGTTACGATGGAATTGTATACGCTGGGCGATTTGGGGGAGGTTCATTCAAAGAACCGCCCATGGAGATTTTGAGTAGAACCCACAATACTTGTCCCAACTTTGACCTGGTGATTTGCCATAGTGATCGAGATTTATTGGGAAAAACAGGTGAAGTGCGAAATATTAGCATCTCCATTCTACAAAACTTATTTTTCAAGATAATTATTACGAAATCGTGTTTAACTTGATTTATCATGAAACTGTGCATCATACGCAAAGACAGACGTTTTGCGACGTTACCTATTCAGGCGCTATTGGGTGGTATGGCGAGACCTCTGACATAGTGAGATCGAAGCGCTTCGTGGTGGTACTGCAAGCTCTGTGCAGCTTGAAGCTTAGCAAGACCTTTGAGCTGCTTCCCTAAAAGTGTTTCCTGCCGAACCATGTTCAGCTGCGTGTTTTGTTTTTGCAATACAGCCGATTATGTTCTTTATGAATGAAATGCTTACTTGAATGGCTCAAATATTCCAAGATTTTTTTTCTCCCTCTCTTCGTCGTCATCGGCCAAATCCTTTTCTAAGCTGACCCCTTCAGAAATTCATTGGTGTTAAGCGCCACACATTGAAGGGAATTAGCGCAGTAATTCTGTGAGCGGGTAGAATGGAGTGGGGGTCATACTTCCAGATTTTTATCAATGTTAGCTATTTTCTGTTCTTGCACATACGATATGAAGTGCGTTCTGATGCGAATGTACAAGGCTCAACTGTTTTTGTTGCCTCATTTTGAGGCTGGCGCTTTGAGAGAAGTTTGGGACTTGTGGTGCACCTAGAACAGTTATCGACTGTCGGTCAGCAATGAGTGAGCTACTTGCAGACGGGTTCGTCGATCCTTTCATCGTCTGTGTCAATTACCAAAGCGGCACAGGTCGAGTTTGGGTTACTGTCGAACCGGTGAAACAAACTTTCTAGTGTTGTGGAAAGTCCCGAGGAGTTAAAGTAGGTTCTGCACTCTTGATCCAGTTCACAAAGCTAAAGAACCTTATCACGGACTTCACCGAAGTCAGTATCCGACGTTGACATGTACTCAAAAATTTTGAGATACGCTCCTGAGCTTGTGGATATGCTGTCCATAACATACCCTGTGACTGTAGGAAGCGCCAAATGTATCAGCCTTTCCACCACAGCAGCGCCATAGGTTGCCCCGTACACGATTGTGCTAGCTCCATTGGAGTGGTCGGAAATAAATGCCGAAAGATCAGTGGCAGCGCTTGTCATCGAGAATGAAGCGAGATCTCCGTATTAATGCGTTGCTACGCCCACTAACTTCTGAGATCGCAATACCATCTCCCAACGGGGAGCTGGTTCTTGTCGCTTGAGCCGCTACGCAGTCTAGTCGAGTGCTTCGCCCAGTTCCGCCATGGTCCATCGTGTACATGTTAGCTCTCCTTTCAGAATCGGGTGCAGTTCCAGCATGTCGATTTCCACTGTCATTAGGAATAGAGGCTGCGTCAGTATATACTAGAAAAAAGCACAAAAACTAACATAAACTCACCGCCAATGGAAGCATGTCCGGGACCTCCTTGAATAAACCATAAATTTGTTGCGAACTTGGGGTCACATTTGGTTGCCAGGAAGCTCTTGAAAAAGATGTTGGTTGTGGGGTCCGCAAACTCTGAAGTATCGCAGATATTAGGATAGCATAGCAGAGTTGCGTATGTCGCATACTCTGCATGCAGACCGTCGGAACTACCGGTGTCTGAGAAGGTGTAATCGGTACAAGGTACCAACCATTCAATCGTGAAGGTTGCAATACGAGAGTAGATATTCCACCAAATGCCTCCAGTACAGACAATAAATTAGGAAGCTGCATTATTACATGGTGGAAAAATAAATTGTGATGCTTACGTTACTTAATTGATCCGGCGGCAGTCCTTTCACTGAATAGTCCTATTTAACCTAGTGATCGCTACCGCAACCACCACGCTGCGGGCTGGGACATGTTGTGGAGCAATAAATTCAAAAACAACTCTTCGTCACTGTACCATCACTTTTTAATACGGATCAGATGGTCGGCGTCGTAGACAGTGTTGGAGAAAAAAAATGTTTCTTTATCGAAAGCACTGCCAAACACACCAACCCTGTCCTAACTGAAGTTAACTCCTTAGATTAATCCTCGTTGGTTTCCCGTAGCTAGCCTACGCTTGCTATCCCCCTAAAATGTGTTAGCAGCAGAATTGAATCTAGATATTGTCACCTGATCTAGTTTTATATTTGGATGAGCCTTTTGAGGGAGAATACTGGACTAACAGTTATGTTAATTCAGCCCGACGGCCCAAAGAAATCGCCGCTCTAACGAATAGATCGTATGTGCCGGTGTGTCATTTTGGGGAATGGGAGTAAACTCACAACAACAATCATGTGGTTTCTAATTCAGGGTGGAATGGTTAACTTAAAAAAAAAAATCTTGGTTTGAGATCCCGAAATTGACATTATTTTATCTTGTTCGTTAGCGTGTTTTTTTTTTTCGGCCTACGTCGATACGCAACCAGTGAGGAGTGCTCGAGCAGTGGGACCAATTGTGGTAGCCTCCACAACAGTCTTACAGTATTTTGCTCCATCAGTGGGTGTCGGAGCAGATATGTTGAGGTCACCGCTCATATACTCCACTACCATAATGACAACATCACTGTATGCCACAAAACCGTAATCTGCATCACGGGCCTGGCACAAAACGAATTTCTCACCACCGAAAGATGTCGTGTACGCCGTTTTGCTTGCACAGTCAAAAGGAATGTCTTGAATGCTTGAGTATGGAGTAACCGTGAGGTTATTTAGCGCCGACACAATTTCATCAAAGGGGGTGATCGTTGAAAGACATCTCACTTTCCGCTTGATGTGGTTTTGGACACGTGAACTCTCTGCGAGGTATGCCGCTCCATCTGCAAGAACGTACGTAAATTCCTTCTCGTCCTCAATAAATGTGGCGACGCCATCGTAGCGTACGCTGGAGTTGTCGGCAGACAGAACCGGGCTGGCAAAAACGTCGAAGACAAGCTGTCCGTGGATCTGCATTGAATCCCCTGTGAGGATGATGCGAAGGTGAAGTGGCTGGAAAAGGCTTCGGATATGCGACTGTGAAAATCTCGGCTTGTCCACCGAGGCCAGAGCCGTCGTGAAAAACAAAAGAAGCGCAAACACTCTCGCCACGGCTCGCATTGAGTTGATATTCGTCAACCAAGGTGGCTATTGAAGACTGAAGGAAAATGGCAACAGAATATCAACGAAACTACATTGTACGATTATCCGGCAAACTATTAGTAAAGGATGGCATTGTATTAGTTGCGCTCGCAAACAGTTGTTTCCACGTACGTGATACATGGGCGGTATTACAATTTGTACATAAACTGCATGTGCTTAGTTTGCTGTGTGTCCCGCCCACAAAATAAAAGCATCATTAATAACGTAGATTCGTAGACCTTTGTTATGTACCGGAGTAGCTCACACTACCCGACTCCGGTATACCTAAGGTTGTTAAGTTCGCCACAAATCGACAGAAAAGAGAAATACTCTATATATACCACCTGCTGGTGTTAACCTTGGAGCTATAATTCTTCCATCCAACAACTGCCTCGTCCTATCACAGTATAGAATGCTATCAGGTAAGTTTTGTGATTGGACAGGCTCTTATAAAATGTGCAGTTTTAGCACGCAAGGGGTGTTAAAACGAAGAAGTATTCCACGGTGTATTACGCCGTATCGCAATATACTAGTTCCAAACGTCATCTTCTGTTAAAACAATACCGTTAGTGTTGCAGATCTGCAACACGATATTCCGTGAACCAATCACGGATAATTGTAAGAGAATGCTTATTGAATGAACACTGTTGCGTCAAATCACACTGTTCCAGGAGTAATCCACAGGGTGAGCCCATCCCCATGTTCTGATCCGCCCGGTCATTTACAATTGATCTTTGGCGCCTACCACCATCATTTTCTCGACTGTATTCAAACGCTATGCGGTATCAGCTCATGCTTATGTTGCTTGCTATCTTTGTAGCTGCAGCGGTGACGACGGTTTCCCAGTTGAGCTCCAATAATGACCACACTGCTACCCAAGCGTGCTTTGCGATCGCATACCAAAGTGGCTGATGGTGGCGTGGAGAGTGGAGCAATGGACATTCGCAGTGTCTCCGATTACCTCAAAAGCTGGATGAAAGGCACTGTACCGAAAGTCGTAGTGACTGATGATGTGATTACGGTGCTGGCAAGTACCGTAAGGCATTGTCAACTAAAACCACATCCTCGGACGACGTCTTTAAGATGCTCAAGCTTGACGAGGGGCTGAGTGGGATCCCCCAACCTGAAACAATTTAGCTACTATCTCCAACTTCAGAAAAATGGAGAACGAAGTATGAGATCTCTTATACGGTAATAAAACTTAGGATTTGCACCTTCCAATCCGTTCAAGCCCCGAAGTGACTGCCGATTGGCGGGACTCTATCAGAGACAGTCTGACTCAGACTCTGAAGCCACCTGTAGTTAAAACGAGTGAGGGCACTGCCATCGAATGTGGGGAGCTCCGTGTATCCATAGTGGATTCCAGGAAAGACAATCGCACAGTGTATGCTGGGAAATCTCTTTGCCGGGTCTTTGAGTAAAAGCAGGTATTGTGACTTTCACGGTTTTTGCTGTCGGTTTTAGCTACCTATCTCGGACCAGTCGGTGACCTCGAGAAGGAGTTCGGCTCTGGTCCGGACGATGCTGCGGAGATGAAACTGGCCGAATTGGCTGGTAAGTTCCTTGACTACGCGTCGCCGGGCAAGGTGACAAGTGCTCTGATTGCCAAGGGGTCGGTGGACAGATGTAGAGGTACAGGCTGGAGCTGGTGTGCCTGCAATAATTACGAAAGAGGTGTTGCGAGGTGGTAATAAGGTTGGTCGGCTGTGGCCTATATATTTTGCTTAACTAATCTGAACTTTCTACCATTGTTCTTTTTTTGCCTGTGCTAGCGTACTCATTATACGTTTGGCAGCTTTCTCATCTCCCCCTACTGTCGCGATACATGAATAATATCCACGAAGCAAACCAACGCTCGTCTACAGAAACCGTTGACGTCGTTCGAGGTGTTACTGCGACTACGCCGTGGTCAGTAGAAACTATCCGTGATGACGCTGATGGTTTGCGGGTACTGCATGAGCGCGCTGTGGCAACACTAGTGGTTCGAGTTGGTCAGATTCATGGAAGGGCTCGTGGAGGCTGACGTTCGTCCTTAGCCAGTTTTGTCAAGAAAAACTAGTTGTTCCGGATTAGGGTAGAGTGGCAGCAATTTTTGTCGGTAAACTTGAATTTCAGCAGGAATGGCTTCACGAGCAGACTTTTCCAACACTTTGCGACTGAAATTAAGATGGAAATTTAAGCAGCGACACAACTGGGATGACGGGAATTGCTCGATGATATGTTCGCGGAGCTTCTCAATGTAGAAAGTTGGATGCTCTTGTACATCCTTGGTAACAGAGGCGAGCACGTTTGCTGGCCATCGCACTTTCCGCTCTTGCTCACTGTGCTCGTTGACCGTCCCTCGCTCTAGAAAGAGAGCATACCACCGACGAATTGTTCGCTCTTTAGGCCCAAGGAGCGATGCAATGTGTTCAATAGACACTCCGTAGACGTGAACCAAACGATGGCCCTCCAGCGAAAGTCATCAGAGTAGGTCATGGCTTTGTGGTTGCAAGAGATATTTGACAAGTAGTGGCTTGAGAGCAGGTTATATACTAGGTCACTGACGACTTTGGTCATGCCATAATCATTGACTTTGGTCGCGTGACCAATCCAGCTGATCACGTATTATCACGTGTCCTAATAATCGTTGGTCACGCAAGAAAAGCTTAAAGATCAATGATGCTTCTACAAGTGCGAAGCCAAAGTAGGGATTCATCGTGAAGCAGCCAATTCACAAGCCTATTATTAAATAGTTTTGGATACCCAACGTAACCAACGAAGCCGTATGAAAACACTTCAGCGGGTGAAGGTTGGGCGATCATTGTCAGAAACTCCTTCGGTTGCTGATGAGCCGCTCACTCTCGTCATCCAAAGGGCTAAGAGCTCGATACGCGCCTACATCTCGTCCGCTAACCCGTTCAACAAGTCCTCACCACACACAAGAAGAGAATGAAGCGTCGTTGTTGACATTAGACGAGCCTTTCTCTCTAACACAACCAGCAACGCCGATACAGATCCAATTCCCGACGCTGCGCTTGGCATCTGCGCCAGGTTCATGCGCATCCAGCCCATTATCTCTGTGTTGGTAGCCTGACCAAGCTGTCGAGGATCAAGCATTGATACCGGCTTCTCCTGGTCGTCCCCCACGGGTTGGATCGCCGCAGACATTTTCCCAACAGCAAAGCCGCGATGGTAAAATCAAAATTTACCACCAGGGTTTTGAGTACACTCGTGCAAACATTTCAACAGTCAAAATAACTTACAGATGCAGCTTCTATAGAAAGCCAAAGCTGTGCAGTCTTGTACTTCTACGCTGATACTATGACCTACGACTTTAAGAACTCAGTTCCACATACATGCAAAAGCAGACCCGTAGCTGGTTTGGCAAGTGATGATTCGGTCTGCTTCGATGTAAAAGAAGAAATGAATGCTTTTGTCGACGATTTAGCTGAGCAAGATATTTCAGCAAACAAAATTTGGACGTTGGCATACAAAAAGTTTTACGAAAACTCGACATGTGATGTTCGCGGTCTCTCTCGTAAGCGAGTGGTTTCACGTGTTGGAAACTCAAAATCGGGAAACAATATTTTTCCTTTACTGGAGAGTCCAGAGAGGAGAGAGAGAGAGAGAGAGATCCAAAGTATCTGGAAGTGATCTTGGTTTTTTCAGTTCCAGTACGTGTGGCATAATGACACTAGAGCAAAGCAGAAAAAAGTCAGGGATTGAGAGGCTGGTTGGCTGGTCGCACCCTGAGCTTCGCAATTTGCTTCGTATTGACGGTGCCCATGTGTTTGTCGATGGCACGTTTCGCTGCACTCATAAGATTTTCCATCCGTTTGTGACACTAATGATGTACGACTAATACACAGAGCTGTTTGTGCCTGTATTTTTCACGTTGGCAACGAACAAAACAGAAACACTGTACACTAAAATGTTCACCTGCATCGAGTTTGCGTTGGGAAAGGAAGGAAATTAAGCTTGGAGATGTCGTGTGTGACTTCGAAGGTGCCATGATTCTTGCTATACGGGGTCTGTTTCCTTTTACACGCATTGTCGGTTGCTTGTTTCACTTCAAGCAAGCGTGTAGAAGGAAACTAAACGAGTATGGCATGCCAAACGACGAGGCTTCCATTGCCATGTCGTTCGGAATTTTCGACATGCTCACAGTAATCGATACGGATAAAATAGCTATCCAGGGTGTCGCTTGGGTAAAACGCAAGATAATGTGGACAGGTGATACCGAGGTCCGCGCCGCTGAGATCATTGATCTGACCGACGAGTGAAGAAAGTGAGGTTGAAGTGGATTATGGGCAGCCGGTGACTGAGAAGTACCGGTTGGTACCACGGCACCACGGGCACCGGACGAGAGAGCAGAGGACGTTGAAGTTAACGGATACCAGAGACGGTGGAAGATCGCGGGGAGGGACGACGCGACAAGCGGAAAAGGGACCAGACTATATGAACCAGGAAGAAGACATCGACTAGCAACGGATGAACCCGAAAGGGACCAGCAAGGAGCCGTTTAGCATGAATATCGAAGGGAGTAGCGGACGCTATAGTTAAGATAGGATTAGCTACAGTGAGCAGTAGTTACGGGAGCGTTAGGGCCGCGGCCGCGACCCCACCGCTCAGTTACAATTCTGCACGCTCAGACAGAAGATAGCGGCTAAGAAACGTATTCCTGTGAGGTTCTGTGGCAATTCGGGCCAGCCTTACCCAACAGCAGCGGAGGTTTCCGGAAGGGCGGCTCCATTTCGACAGCAATACAGGCTGGTGGGGACCTTTTGGACTAATTGGCAAGGTAGGCATAGAGTTCAGCGGTAGCGGTGACGAAGGAGGGTGTGCAGAGTGGCGGGGATCACGGCTAGCAACCGTGCAAGTTGTGATGCGTATCGTTCGCGTCTCGACTGTCGAATGCACCTGAAGTGAGTGAAAGGTGTAGTTCAATCTGTATATTACACGCTATATAACGGGAGTGCATGAGGACGGGCTACGGGACCCCCGTACCCGTAGCTGCCGGAAATGTCTTCTCCCTAGCCGTCTCTGTGGACAGAATGTCCGCCGGTTGGTCACCGGTATCATGCTACTTCTAGCTCCGGCTCGTATGTCACCTGGCTCCCTTCGGTTGGACTCCATACGTAAAAGGACGGGTAGCCGACATGGTGGTCATTACAGTGGCTTTCTGGGCAAAGTTGAAAGGCTTTGCGAGCCTAGTCACAGAGGGCAAGAACCAAAGCCAGAGGACACCTACACAGTGACAGGTGGTGCGATACGGGCACTAGGCACTACAGGCCTATCCATTGACTGGAAACAGTAGTAGATGATACGGAGGAGTGTCGTGATCCCCACTCAGATACAGATAAGGAGTGAGGTCAAAAGGAAGCGTACTAAACGTATTACGGTGTATTACAGGGCCAGGAGAAATTAGCTGAGTGACGTTAGGAGGATGCCGCGAGCTAATACACCCAGATAGCAGAGAGCAGAGAGGCGGGTGGCACAAGTAAGTACGCCTCGCACACCGAGAGCGGCTTCGAAGCAGTCGCATGCAGTGTTACGTGGTAGTGCAGTGGCTACATCGGCGAACATTCGAGTTACTACGGGTCAGACGCCGAGAGTTGGTAATGATGACGAGGATATCGTCATGGTGGATTTACGGGAAGGGCAAGACGAGGAGCAGCAACCCCCGCCTGTTCGACAAGTGCTACATATTCAACAACCCCCACCAATTCCACAGGATCCAGCGGCTCAAGCAGTACCGCGAGTTCGGCCAGGTATCGTTGCTAATACTGGAGGCGATGATGGAGAGGGAAGCAGTGGTAGTAGCGATGACGGGAGAGGAGACGGAGGGCAGCCAGGAGGACAGGCACCGCCAGGACCAGCAGGAGATGGAGTAGGGGGCGGCTACCAAGCTCAGGGTGGACAACGGGCGGCAGCGCTACCCGTACCCCCCCCCCCTCCACCCCCAGCAACTGCACCGCTTTACGCAGCCCCGTCGACACCAGCGTGGGTCTACAAGGCACCTCGGCAGGAAAAGAAACTCCGGTTGCCGAAATTTAAAAGCTTGGACGAACCGAAGTTGACGGTTAAAGCATGGTTAAAGGCAGTGAAGAATGAGCTGCGGCGACAGGTAACTTGAGAACCGAATGGCGCGAACACGAGGTGTTTATTGAGATGGTGGCGAGCCGAGAAGGTGAAGCGCTCTTATGGTACGATTCGGTAGAGGACGCCTTTGAGCACTGGGAGAACCAGACCTTCGGCAGGTTAAGCCAAATGCTGAGGGACCGATACAAGGTCAAACGATCGAATCCAGAAGTGGTAGCTCGGCTACGGCAGAGGACACAGCAGCGAGGAGAATCACTCGTTGAATACGCTCAGAAACTCCGGGAGATAGCCTCCAGTAATCCCGTAGATGATGAGTGGTTGGTAGACTCCTTCTTGGGTGGAATGAGCAACAAGTGGCACGCGACCTTGGTTCGAGGGCACCGACCAGCAACCTTGAACGAAGCGGTGAACGCGGCCGTCGACCAAGTTGGAGAGTATGGCGAAGGCTATGGGGTTGGGCTACTAGCAGCTATCCAGGCACATGACGCACGGACGGTGACAGGAGGGGTGGCAGCCCCGCAGGCAACACATGGAGCAGCTCCACTGGTTCCGACGGGAGTGTTTGCAGGACAAGTGGCAGGAGGGAGTAATTCGGGAAATGGGGCCAACCTGGGAGCTGTGGTGACTGGCTACGGTGACTTCGGGTTAGCCACGGGTCTTAAGCCGCGGTATGATGTTGAAGGGCGGATAGAAGTACGAGGCGGAGGTACCGTGTTGCCTGGAGGAGGACAGTGGAATGCAGTTGTCCCGGTGGGTTATCGGCTGGTACCAGCAGAGGTGGAACCCAGAGGGTACGAGGTGAACACATGCAATAACGCTTCGGCCCAAGGACATCCCTCCACGCAAGCTCAAGGACCACGGACAGATCAGCACAGTAAGCCTAGCCGCACGACGGGGAAAGCGAGGAAGATGGAGAGTCAGAATGTCAGCCAGCAGTCGCAACAGACATGGTACGGGGGACGGAAGTCCAGTAGTCGGGAACCACTACGCACTAAGGAGGAGAGAATGCAGAATCACCAGCGATACCTAGACCAGCGGGGACAGCAACGACCAGTAATCAGGACTTCCACGTCAAGACCGGAAGACATGTGTTACTATTGTCACGGTCTGGGACATCACGCATACGAGTGTAAGTTAAAGAAGGCTGACATGGAAGACGCGGGTCCTGTAGTGAACCAAGCTGACGATGAAGAACAGAAAGATAACAGCGGGTCGGGAAACGGACAGCGGGTGTAGGGGCCCCGGTCCTGCATCATGCGAAGCGACCACGGGGAAGTCTGAGAGAGGAAGAACGGCCTTTGAAGCAGAGGAGTGGACGGGAGAAGAAGCGGCGGCTGAAAAGAGGGGATAGAGTGCTGGAATTACGGGTGGTCCGACCGGTACGGGGGGGGGGAGAGATGACTGAAGAGTTTCAGTTGAAAGACGGACGTTCAGTGGAGAAAGAGAGAGGGGAAGTCGAGAACCTAACCGAGACGGTAGAGGCGGGGGAAACCCTAAACCAAGCGCTGCGTATCCAGCTCGACAAGCGGCAGCAACGACGCGTGCGGTTTGGTGAAGATCGAGGACCAAATGCTGGGGATGGCGGAGCCAGAGCGCCTGGATCCCACGTCGGAAACAACAGCAAGGACGAATACCAGCGGAATAATGTGAGTGCGGGGTACACATTCGACACTGGGGTCAATGAGAGTACTAGAGTAGCTGAGGGGCCAGCCACGACCTTCCCCGACGGGGACAGAACCCAACCGGATGCGGACAAACCTGCTTACAGGGATGACACAGAGGGACCGGCTCCAGTGACGGTGGCGTCATCGTCAACCACAGGGGATCTGGTGGAAGTGAAGGAAGCGAAGAAGGACGATGGGATAGCACCGGAGGACTTTCGAGTGACGGGACCTTCTGCTGAAACCGAGATGCTCATGCCTGGGGATGGCGGGGTCTTCGCAGTCATGTGCGAGGAAGCTCAGCGACGGGACGAAGCACAAGCGTTGGTCCTGCAGTCACGAGGACAACAACGGCTGAAGAATGTCAAGGAAGAGGGCGAGCGTGACCAGTGGAGTCGACGAAGGGAACAGCGACAAGAGCGAGCACGACGGCGGGCACAACGGCGACATGATCGGCGACGAATGGACCACATTGAGGATAGCGCCGGCGGAAACACGGAGGAGTACCGACAACCGGAACAAACTCTGG
>NW_008649040.1:140692-141787 GCF_000247585.1 Phytophthora nicotianae INRA-310
TGCATCGTTCATACGTTTATCGCAGCGGGAGTACGTATGACAGTACTGGGGTTGTATGGGTCGAAGAAGCAGCGATGCGCTGTCGCTTGGGCAAATTACGGGCAGTGCAAGCGCCGACCATAGATCTTTTACCGACGGTGCTGGTTACGATACAGGGAGAAAAGAAGACCATCAAGCTTGACACTGGTGCTCAGTATAGTGTAGCCGGCCGGGAATGGCAGTTGCACGGCACTAAGGTGGATATGGTGCCTCCCGTAGACTATATGGAGGGCTTCAGTGGAATCGCCGTGAAGGTTCTGGGGGTCTGGAGGTTTGAATTCAGGACCCAGTATTCACAGCTCATGGTAGTGAACGCCCTGGTTGTAGACAGTGATACATCGGATTTCCTTGTCGGAGAAGACTGGATGTACGATCACGGCGTTAAAATTGATTTCGTATCTGGAGAAATGAAATGGTACGAGGATGACGTAAAAAAGATCGCTCCATTCACGGGCATTGGAGCTCGCGAGCAGTGTGGGCTTACGGCGAAGGTCAGATTGATAAGGAGAACTAAAGTGCAGGCGCAGACGTGTCACAATGTTGAGATCGCTGTACCGACGGCTGAGGACGGTACTGTAGGGCTCTTCATCCCGAGGACGCGGAAAAAACCGTACTTATTAATGGCACCAACACTAACGACCGCCCGTCACGGACGTGTGAAGGTTCCGGTGCTCAATCTTCTGGGTAAGACAACTAAACTACCGACGAGGGAAACACTGGGAACGTGGGCACCACTGGCGGATGAGATGTCGATACTGGAACTGAATGGCGAACTGGAGCGCGACAAGGTGAGCCAGTGGCTGGAGCAACTGAAGCTGAAGACAGCGCCACTGAGTAACGAGTCCACGTTGACCATGGGAGAGATGGACGCTGAGGATAAGGAGTTACTGCTACGGCTACTCCGGAATTACCCGGAGCTACTGGAACCGAAGGAGGGCTGTCCACCAGCTACTACTCTCGCAGTGGAGCACTTCATCAATACTGGAGAAGCAGCTCCGATAAAGATTCGGCCACGACGCTATTCCAAGACAGAGCAGGAAACGATTGACGAAGAAG
>NW_008649040.1:142871-145388 GCF_000247585.1 Phytophthora nicotianae INRA-310
GGGGAGGCCGTATCGTTGGGCATTACAGCTACAAGAGTACGATTTCCGTATCACCTATCGGCCGGGATCTACTAATGTGGTAGCAGACGCGTTGTCTCGGGCTCCGGTACGGGTGGTGATGCCGTCAATCGTCAGCACTACAGATTCGGTGGAACCACGACCCTCTACAGCCAGGAGAATGGAGTCTAGCGGTGATAACGAAGGTCAATTAACGGATGAGGAAATACGGCAGCAGCAACGAGATGATAAGTTCGTCCAGCGGCTACGAGCCGACCATCAGCACCAGGGACGAGCGGTAGTGGAACGCGACGGCTTGGTATACGTGAAAGCTGAGGACGAATCCCTGCGAGTGGTATTACCGGTGGCGCTGCGTGCTAAGGTACTGAGAGAAGCCCATGATTCAATCTACGCGTGTCATCTCCGCACCCCACAGACATACGAGCGAGTAGCACGTGTTTACTACTGGCCGGGGATGAGAGAGCAGGTTAAGTACTGGGTCCGAAGCTGCCGGGACTGTGCAACTCGAAAAACGCAACCCAAGGCAGTGATTCCGCCGCTGAGGAGCCAAGGTGTCGGTTCGGTCGGCGATCGCTGGGCTCTCGATATAGCAGGACCATTACCGGTAACAGCTCGAGGAAATCGCTACGTTATTGCGGCAGTCGACTACGCAAGTCGGTACGCGGTCATGATTGCGTCTCCCACTCATGTCGCCGAGGATGTGGCGAGGTTTGTGATGGAGCGAGTGGTGTTGACGTTCGGCCCTATGAGAGAACTGGTTATGGATGGTGCTCCTGAGTTGAATGGCATTATCGTGACGAAACTCGTCAAATTATTACAGGCAAAGCAGACGACTCCTGTACCATACCGACCAATGCTACTTGGCCTCGTTGAGCGATATCATAAGGTGTGGAAGGACATGGTGTCGTTGTACGTCCGAGAAAAGCAGGACGACTGGGATGAATGGATTCCGTGTGCGGCTTACGCTTATACCGGTGCACGACATGGAACTACAGGCTACTCTCCTAATGAGCTGATGATGGGTCGACAACTGAAAACGCCGAATTAGTTGTTAAGATCTAGTGCGGTTGAGGAAATCGGCGACTGGACCGAATACCACCAACGATTGATCCATCAGATGGAGCGAGCGGCAGTCTTGGCGAAGATCGCGTTGCAGCAAGACCAGAGACGACGGGAGCGCTACTATAATCCACAAGTACGCTGCAGGACCAACTTCAAAACAGGAGAGTTGGTATGGGTGTTGAAGCCACCCCGTGGAAAAGGGGTCACGAAGTTAGCTCACCAGTGGGTAGGACCGGCGAAGTTGGCGGAGAGCGTCGGCTTCGACAACTGGTTGGTGGAGCGGCAGGATCTTCAAGAGTCTCTGATAGTTCACACTAGCTTCTTGGTGTCGTATTACTATCCGAAAGACCGCTTGGGCACGTTAGCGGACCGTATACTTACTGAACTGGACGAAGATGACATCACACTCAGTTATGAGGGGAACGATACCGTAGAACTCAATACCACGACAGCCGACGATTGCATGAACGACGATGGGGACTTCCGGGCTCACAGTGACTCGTTAACTAGTGGAAACGCAGACCGGGATGTTGATCAGGAGGGGCCGGTTGAAGCTAATGGCGAGTCGGCCCGTCGCGCAGTACGGCGGCCGGGACTAGCGGTTGATGAGGGTGCCGGTGTGCGGCAAGCGTTGGGAGAGGCGTTGGAGACAGCCCGCCAGGCGCTGCTTGAAGGGACCCCTGCTTTAACGATAGAAAAGCGGGCAGGAGCGCCGGAAATACCGTCACCAGTAGTACCGGCACCGCAACGGTCTTATGAGAAGCAGGTGGAGATCAGAATGAAAGCGCCGCCAGTTACACATAACCGAAAGAAGCCACAGTTGAGCAGTACACAGGCAATTGGCGAAGACGAAGCTCAACAGCGAAGGCGGAAGGAAGAAGCGGACGCACGGGCAGCGAAAGCAGCGCGACGGGGTACTCTACGTGACCAGCAACCGCAAGCAGAAACCACGGAAGTGGATACAACTCCAGCTAACCGGGTTCCAGGCACTGCGACGGCCCACAACGATGAGAGAGACGCTGTCGGCGATGGAGGCGATGCTGTCAACGCTGCACCAGCACGAGGGACGGTCACGCTCACTGAAGGAGCCGTCCCCATCGAGGTGGCAAACAAACGAACGGGAGCGCGCGACAACAGAGAACTGGAGCGAACAGGAGGTGACGGACGAGGGGATGCGATCAATGGGGGTGGACAAGCAGAAACAGCTGCGACCCAGGCATTACGAGGCCGGCAACAAGCCCCGGGAACACCCCACGACCTACGAACCCCTTTTACACCAACCACCACGGCGGTGGTCATCTACGAGCGAGGACAGCGACGCATCAGGAATCGAGCAGGCAGGTACGAAACGCAACATCAAGTGGAGTACCGATATGGGCCAGGAAGACCAACACGACGAGAGTGGCTCACAGCGGAACAGTTCGAAGTCCTGGTCGA
>NW_008649040.1:147158-149823 GCF_000247585.1 Phytophthora nicotianae INRA-310
AGCAACATATCTTTCACGGCCATAAAGAGAGATCACTTCCGAATTAACCAACTTCGAGCAATTTACCCCACCTCCCCTCTGAACCCATCCCAAGCAAGATGCATCGCGCTCTCCGCCGTGACCACCTATAAGCTGTGCTGCTTATGCTGTAAGAGCGTGACGACAACCGCCGCCAAGAACTCGACGAGTATCCCCGCGTGCTTCCTGAAGGCGACAACTTAGCGTCACAGTCCTCAATCTACGATCGTTTTGTCGCCGATGGAGGAGCCGACGCTATTCTTCGGCTGACGAACTTCACCCTGCATGAAATCAACACGCCCTGGGGGTCTGTTCGCCCCCACATCACACGGTACTGGAATGTAGGGCGTGGGAGACACTCCCAGTTCAAGGGAAAGGATGTGCTGTTCATGACTCTCGTTGTGCTTAAGAATGGGGGTACGTGGGAGATGTTTTCCAACATTTTTCACGTCAAAACGCCAACATTCATCAAGACTGTCACCAACTTCATCCGGGATATTGCTCCAAAGCTCTATGACGACTGGGTGGCTCAAAAAGCCCAAGAAGAAACCATGCGCATGCTTGTCACATCGGGAAACACGTTTCAGCATTATCCGTTCGCGCTGTACGCCACGGACGTGACCTTGCAGCAAGCCAATCGATCTGCTGGTAATATGGCGGAGGATCTTCCTTTCTATAGTGCGAAGCACAAGCTATACGGGTACAAGGTTGAGGTTTCGGTGAGTCCGCGCGGTTTTGCTATTAATTGCACGGAGCACGAACGCGGCAACACCGCCGACATTACGATGTTCCGGCGGAACGAAGCGTTCCACCACTCTACGCGCCAAAAGAAATACGAGGATAGAACACTATAGGACGTGGGTCTCATGAGCGCTGAGTACCCTAACGAGTGGGCTGTCCTTACGGACAAAGGGTACCAGGGGCTGGAGCAGCACGTCAGGTGCATTCACCCGAAGAAGGTGACCAACTTGTCCCCCACTGTGGTCCAGCAGAACGCAGACGTCTCCAGTGACCGCTTCATCGTGGAGAACTGGTTCGGTGGCCTATGCACTATGTGGCGCATCTGCGCCGACAAGTACAGGTGGGGGGAGGATTTGTACGACGACATCTTTCAGACCTGTGCTGCACTCACCAACTACCTTGTTGGTTTCTATCCGCTTCGCTCGACCAACGGCGACGAATACCGCCAGACCCAGAACCGGTTGATTGCCATTGGGCGTGATATCTAGAGGAAACGCCGCCGTAATCAGGAGAGATACCGCGAACGCAGGCGTCTCCGCTAGCGGATGTCGCTGGATGACCGAGCCTACAGTGACGAATCTGAGGACGACAGCGATCGAACGCAGTTGCCGTAGAGATCGCGAGTAGTGAACCCCATAGTTATAAATACAGACTTTTACGAAGTGATCATGTAGATTCCAATTTTGGACGTCCAACCTGTATTGTTGCATGTTTTCATGTGATTATGGTTTCTTTTTGTCCAATTTATAGCTTGCGAACTGGGTATAAACTGGTTTTGAGATCTACTATTGTGTGTTGCCCTTCTCGTGATCAAAATATGTTTGGTCACGTGACTTAATCTTTTTTTTTTTTGCTGATACCAAAGAAGATAATGAGCTGTGATAGTGATTACCTGGCTTGAGAGCTAGTAGCCAGTCGCCCACTTTTGCCGGTGAATGTCGGCAAAACGGACAGTGGTATCTAAAAGAGACCTTTTATAGAAAAATAACCCTATCCCAACATTTATTTCAGGTAAGATATATTTCTTCTTTTTTTGAGTCAGACATGACCTCGGACCCTCTATTTCCCATCTCGGATTGGCCAAAAAGGATACATGCCCCAATATAATTGTATGCATATTTTACAGTACCTTTTATTGTTACAGAGGACCACAGCAAATGGAACTGAAGACAATTTAGCCCTTTCACTACCAGAGATAAATTGTGGGTCCAACCATTTTACCCACTTAAACCCTGACTGCGCAATAATACTATGGAGACACTCCTTCTTCGCCCGTTTACCACAGTGAATCTAATATTTTGTTTGGTGCAAGATGTGTTACAGTGTCTAATCAGACTAATCCGTATAGTTTTGCTTATGACGCCAGTTCGTACACCAGACAAATCCGTTTACGCGGGGAAACAACGACCATGCCTCTCCTTTACTTTACGGCGTTGGTAGTTTACATGTCTGCTCGGACAACCACTAGCATTTGTTCCTTCTCCCAGAAACCCAATCCAGTGATGAAGTTCTTTATACCAGTTCTGTCAGCAGTTGCATTCTTAACAGGCGGTGCAGCTGCTTTGGACAACGGCGTTCTTCTAGGGGAGACTTTCGGTGGACCACACGGTCATAAATATTCGGACCTAGGCATTATATCGCCTGGTCAAATTGTGCGGAATATCACGATACGAGCTGCTCCTCTCGAGAACCCCGCGAAACAAGATGAGCAAGCTCAGATCCAAACATCGCTATCGAGAGTGCCCGCATTGCGACTGCGTGTTACCCTCACGGGGAGGAACATGAACATCCACGGTCAATCTACCTTTGAAGTATACGCAAATCCAGTCGTGTCTGAGGACAACTCACTGCGATACGACGGCTTCGCCGACTTCGTCCAGGACAACTCCAGATTCAGCTACATGCT
>NW_008649040.1:151637-157083 GCF_000247585.1 Phytophthora nicotianae INRA-310
ATTAGTAGTATCTATTGTATTATGATCGTGCATTGATTCCGTGCGAGCCCCGACACGGCGCCATTACACCTCACCATGGGTTTCCGAAATGCTTCTGTATGACGGGAGCAATACTTTTAGTTTCCAGTACCTCACACTAAATCCAGTCGCTTTCAAGACTTGCACAAGTTGGTGATGCTTCCTTACCGATCAGAAAAGCAACTGTGGTTGGAGACACTGATGTCGGCTTTACCACAGCGGGGCATGATACACTGCCATCAGTCAAGTTCGGGGTAGATAAGCTGGTTAGCGGACTATCTAAGTACTCCACTACCATCGTAATATCCCCTCCGTACGCGATGAATCCGTCAGCTCCAGGCGCGCATACCATGAAATGCTTGCCACCAAATGACGTCTCGTATAAGCTTCCTTTGTTGCAGTCCACTTCACTGTCGTCACCGACAGCCTCGGTCGATACGGCAGTGAGATTGTTGAGCGCATCAACGATGGAGTCGAACGGTGTGATTGAAGACAGACATCTCACGGTTCGTGTGGCGACGGACGTGGTGTCATCTCCCGTGCTCTCCACGACGTATGCGGAGCCGTCAACGACCATGGACGTGAACTTTGAATCCCATTGGATAAATGTGGCGAATCCGTCGTAGCGTACGCTTGTTGGGTCAGCGGAAATTACTGGTTTGGCGAATACGTCGAAGACAGACTGTCCGTGAATCTGCATATTCTTTCCCTTGAGCATGATGTGGAGGCGTACTGATGGAGCATTATTTAATTGCTGGTCTAGGCTTTGCGGTGGTGTCGCGGGAGTCTGGATTGGATTGCCTGTAGATACACCATTCACTGCCAAAGTGATGAAGAATGCGAATAGGATAACTAACGGGTACTGCAGTGATGCTTGCATCATTGTGTACAAGTACTGTTTTTTGTCATCAGTGGTCATGCTAATTCATGCGTTGGCACTTTTCATTAAGGTTGGGATCGGGTTTTTAAGAAATAGCTCGGCGTTGATCGATACACTTAGCCGCATAACTTTGTTTTAAATGAATTAATACATGTAAACCGTACTACGTGTGCATGTATACAGCTTATAATTACAGTGTGTTTAGACACTGCTCACCTCACGCTGTAAACATTGCTACTAATACTGTAAACAATGCTCATGAACTGTACGTACTGGGAAATGCAAAGCTTCTACACTGTGCCTAAAAGTCTAGCGCTCCGTGCGCGCGGAAGAGCGTACAGTGTACCAAGTACACATTTGTTTACGTCACGCTCTTACCATAATGCTCGCGGCCACTGTCAGCTGGTGTCATTTTTGATTCACCAGCACCCGCACTCAAAGTGACAAAGTGGGTTTTCTTCTACTGGTGCTGGTCACTACACATACTAGCATTATGTTTTGGTCTCTCCTCCAAAGGCCTGAACAAAATGTGCAAAGTTAAAGCACACGTGTTTCCACAGAAAGTTTACCTACGGCTGGTTTGGAAATCCAGTCGTGTCTAAGGCAACGAGCTGTGTTCACAGCATACTCAGTACTACTTCTGCTAGTCAACTTCATTCAGGATGATATTATATTTACCTGCGTGTTGCCCGGCGGCGTATCGTGCATGGTAGGGAGCTCCAACAATGACTGCACAATAATAACCCCACTAAATGTGCGCTGTCTTCCGTTGATTGCGCCATTCGAGAACGCGTCAATGAAAATTCGGTCGAATGTCCAACCGGAGCGATCGTCCAGACATCGTTAGGAAGATGCAGTTTATCTTGTGTGCTGCGGTTTTACTGTGTACGAATTGGTGTACCGATGACAGCGGAGTATTGACAGAGTCCAATCCGTAACATGTCGGAAGCAATGATGAAGGACGAGGTTAGATCTGGTAATGTTGTGAAGTAGAGTGTTTACTGAAGAATAAGCCAGAATTATAAGAATTATACCCACGGAATATCATCCTTAAAATAACTTGAGGTCTCTTATTCAGTCGGTTGTTGGGCACTTTTCATATATGCAGTTGATTCTTTGTTGATTTCACTTTACTTCCCTTTGGAAGCTTCATCGAGTAAGAACTCGGACCACATATCTGCAAAACTCTTGCCTTCAATCGCTGACGGGTCGACGGGAGCGCTTCCTCCCTCACCAGGAGCTACAAGTCCGATAATAGACGAGAAGAGTCCCCCACCACCATTACCTTCAATTGGATAACCCAAACCAACTCGCCGCTTTTGCTCCTCCGTAAAGCTCTATCAAATAAATTCCACGTAGTTGTAACGATAAAATAAAAAATAAAAAAAATATAAACCAGAAACAAACGCACCATCATTCGCGCCATGAGTTGAAGTACTTCACCCTTCTTATTGCTGTCCACGTATGCCACCTACACGATCGACATCAACACTAAGTTATTTTATCGTACATCAGCAGAGCAAACTCAATAGTAAACATACCACCAATTGCGCAGCAAGCCTTTTATTAAGTACGTCGCGCTCCGAATTATATTGGGTCGCAGTGCTTTCGAGCGCCTAGCCAAGCAGTAAAATAAACGCGTAAGTTACGAAATAAATTGCTTAGAAAATAATTACTTTACCTCTCGATGCTGTTCACACTCGTGTGTTTTCTTGGTCAATTTCTCCATCACTCGCTTCAAATCATTCACCTCTCCTTCCGTAGGCTCCGGAAGAGGCTGTCGTGTCTGCAACTCTTTCTTCGCCTGCTCAAGTTCCACTTCAACACGCTCTTTCTGAGCCTTGCTCGCCACCTGGAACTGGTGTAGGACGTCTTCGAGCGCGTCCAGGTCACGTTGCAGTCTCTCAGCGTCTTGTTGCGCAACAATTTTATCTGCTTCCGACGTGGTCAATCGAGCCTCCAGGTCGTAGAGTTTCTGGCTGTCAATCGAGCTCGCATGCTCCTCGCTTTTCGCCATCAACGCGGCCTTCTCCACCTCATTTGAAATCTTTATTTTCTCGATCTCCGTAACTAAATCCATGTATCCCTGTTCGTACTCAGCAGCTCTAAAACGGGCCTCGCGCTCGTCATTCTGCAACGTCTCATTGGCTGCTTGCAGCTCTTCTATTCGGTCACGTAACAAGATCAACTCCTTCTCATGAGCTTGGCACTGCGTCGCAAGAACTTCAACCTGATGAAATATACGCGCAGACTGTTAATAAAAATTCTGTTTAGTAAAACCAATAATATTATGGTCACCTGAGCTTGTGCGTGTTATAATTCCTGTACTAGTCGATCATGATGCGACCCTACATCAGATACCTCTTCACGTTGTACCACCGCATCATGTCGGGCAGCTTGCAGCCTCTCAATAGTGCCTTTTGCTGAGCAATTTCTACCTCCTACAAAAAGATATACAAATTAATTCTCTGGATTTTTTTTATTTAGAATCCTAGGAGGGATCCGAGCAACGTACCAATGTGCCCATAATTGAATTCCCTTTGAATCGGATCAACTACAAGTTGAATTTACATTTAAAAACTCTTTGCTTATATATCCTGTAAATATTTATATAATGTATGGGTGTTGGTTGACCCATCCAGGTCTAGGGTTCGTTCAAGCAACACTGGAGCGTACCCCCGGACATCCCAAATCTCCTCGTCCTAGATCTAGGACGTGGTGCTCCACCCGCAGCGCTATGACATACATTCTGAGAAGTAGCTGGCTTGATCACTCTGCCTGTGGTTGTTGGACTGACCAACTCTTCCACCTCCATCATAGTACGGTGCCCCATCCGACTGCTGAGTACTCTCGTTGGGCTGTGCCGGATCATCCGGTCATTTGCTGATTCCTGTGTTCCACCACGGCTATCATCAATATCGTCGTTATGCTATCTTTTCTCTTCATTTAGATCCTGGACTTCACGAGCATCGCGCACATATTCTGGGCAGTCCGGATCCCCAGTCGGTTTCTTGGCGTTTATCAAATTCTGGAACTTCTTTTTGATGGAGATCAGGTTCCGCACTGCCCTGCCGTTTGAAGCCGCGTACTGGGCATCGGTCGGCTACAGCTGAAGAGCTAATTTTCGGAGCACGAGGGATGAGGCGTCCCCCATATGTACACTATCCAGTGGAATAGGAGCTCAGCCACCAACCACAACGGACAGACGTCCTCGCAAGCGAAGTCCAACTCGCGCTCTCCCGGGGCCCTCGGTAGCTTTAGCATTGTAGTCGTTTCCGATTTTACTTCGTCGAAAACAAACCCTTCTACCACCTACGACCCTGTCACAATGGTCATGTCGCTCTGCTCCGTACTTCTGGTGCCTGAAGATGTCCAGGGCCAAGCCGTAGTGTCCGTTCCTGTGTACGGAACATGTGACACCATAGTAGGCAGTACCGCTACTGTCCGGTTGTCGACACCTCCGCATGCAACTGTGCAAGTTTCAGCCTCAACGGCGCGTCGTCGCCAGGTTGGTGTCAATGAGTACGACTCGGGGTCTCCCGGCGAATGGCTCCGTAAAGCTGTTGTCGGTGTCTCCAACGGAAACTACGTGACCGGCCACGTTGTAAGATACAACGGAAACTACATCACCATCCGAACGTTACTTGGTGAATTTAACTCTCGAACGGTGGAATTAGAAAAGGTCACACCGGTATTGTGTTTTCTGACCGACTGCGGGTCGAGGATATGACTGCAGCGGAGTTGACCGAACCGTATACTGAGATTTTGGACAGAATTCTCGGCACTAGTCAACGAGGATCACGCTGAATTCCGCGTCTACTCGCGGGATTTCAACCAGTTCGTGAACAGCCCCAAGCCACCGAAACACTCCGGTGGACTAACACCCTAACTGGGGGGCGAGTCTACAGAGCGTACGCCATGACGTTGACTATGCGTTCTTCGTCGATGGAAATCGCCGCATACCCGCCAGTGCACGTGCCAACATTGGCGACCTATTTGATGCTGATCCTCGCCATACAAACGAGACAACGGAACCGCCTAGTGGCGAAGAAACCGAGTGGGACGATCTCGAGACACTGTTACAGTCGATTAGAGGTGGCGCCATGGCACCCGAAGACTCCCCGAATCCAAATGCGACGTATCTAGCCGCACCAGCGCTATCCAGTACAGAGACACTTGTCTCACTGAACTGCCACGCCAAAATCCTAGCTGCCATTGCGGATGACCCCGATCTCATTCGCTTTTATCTGGGGCTTAGTCAAAAAGAACCGGGAAAACGACCTGCTCCGTCGACAGAGCAACGGGAGTCCCAACGACGACGAGCCCTAGCCCCTTCTGACCTGTTCCATGTTTCTGAACCTAGCAAACGACGATCAAAAAACGCCTTCAACCCGGACACAGCAACGGATCAATGGTATCATCGCTGGACCGGACCACGCAGGATATTTGAACCGAATTCCGCAAGATCTACAAGCAAAAATTGCAGCGCCCCAGGTCCTGACAGAGGTGGGAACATGACTCACCAATGCTCTGTCGGTCACTGCAGGG
>NW_008649040.1:160458-162213 GCF_000247585.1 Phytophthora nicotianae INRA-310
TTTCTCGCGGTAGAGTTTCAACGCGTTGATGGCTGCTTCGCCACTGATATCCCCACCTCGAACATACGCGGGAGACGCTGCTCCTCGTAGTTCGGGTATTGCTAGACTTCCATTTTCTTCGGCATCGGTTGCGTTCATGTCGAGAAAGTCTGATGCTTCTAGGAAGAAGGCGGCGTCGGTAAGCAGTTCGGCGCTTGATGGCATCTCGTGTGGGTGACGGTCAGACTGTTGTAGAACGGGGAGTGGAGTGATCAATGCTGTCAGGCTGACATAGTCGGCAAAGTGATGTGGTTAATGCGGGATGGACAACCACTGTTCTACACGTAATGAAGACGTGAGCAAATCGCCGAAAATAACTACGGTTCGGCAACTGACGGGTTTAGGGTCGAAGTCACATAGTACTGTGAAGAATAAAACTAGCGTGAACTGTAAGTTATGCCGAAGGGTTAGCGCCTTGTGAATAGTCACGCTCCCTTCCCAATCCTTTGATTACAATTTGACAACAAGCACTAGTACTCGGAATCTGCTGATCTGTGATTAGTTCCGTGTCTAATTATTTACGTTGCAGCCGTGACATGGATGGCCATTCAGGAATTCTCTGCGGCATCTAAGAGACAGAATTTAAAGGTGGTTGCCACCAAATGCTGTCCGTAAAAGATCCACTCCACGTCGTTCCGCGGACGGTCATATTGACTACATGTCTTAATGCAATCGATTTACTGCGATTGTGTTTACTAAGGAGATCCTACATTCCGAAGCAGGAGCAAAGGCGATTTGGACACGGTACCGCAGAAAAGCAAAACAAAATCCTTTACAGCCCTCCCCCCGTCACGGGTCCTTACTCAATACTATAAAGATTTTTAAGATTTGACTGAAGGAAGTAGCATCAAATCTTATCGGATGAATGTAAAAAAGAAGATAGGCTAAAAAACACTGGATCAAGCGGTCCCAGCAGTTTACATAAGTCACGGATTGGATAGTCCAAACCTATGTAAATTACTAATTTGAAGCTTGGCGCCTACTTCAGCTCCGAATCTAGTACAGAACAACCCGATGCAGCATCAGGTCATTGGCGATGTTGTTGCCCTGTCCGGCTTGCCCAGCATCGACCCCTAGCCGTTACAGTCAACTGTAGAGAGTGTACACGCTTTAGCTGAGTGCAATCAAACAGGTAGTCTCAACAGAAAAATCTGCATGTTTGTAACCGCGATGTGAAAGCATACTCCTACCGTCCGACACACACAGATCCAGCTTGTGCCCGCCTAATACAGCGGTATAATGAAATAATGGGATTATCAAGAACACACCTGTGGGTGCGTTCGCTGTGCTGAAAGAAGCGTGGCTTTATTCTTACGATTATCCGTGCTGAGCCCGTAACTGAGAAGAGCTATATGATCAAATATCAAGAGCTCGCAAATAATACTATAGACTGCCTATTAGACGGTCAACTCGCATAGAATACTGTTGACGATCGCTTCTATAATGGGCTGTAGAAGGTAGAAGTTATTCTGAATCTGTGTATACGACACGGACTCAAATCCAGCCACTTTGAAGTCTCAGTCAAAACTAGTTTGCTTGGAAGTCATTGTGCTTTACTTGAAATTAAGCACAACCGCCTACAAGCCGCCACTTCCAAGCCGCCTAAACTACTTGGTCACAGATTATAAATCGCTACGACGTTATAGTATAACAGATACGCTTTGGGCCTGTTTCTCCGAATCTGATCGATCGATATCACCCAGGAATCCCCCCCCC
>NW_008649040.1:162313-164376 GCF_000247585.1 Phytophthora nicotianae INRA-310
AACACGTAGCCGAGCGAGTGACGGTCTAATAACCCCTTTCTTCCAGTCGATTAAGGGGTTCACTGGGAGGCCAAGAAGAATATCGCGATTATCAGGAACTTCGATGACGTAAAATTCTGCAGAATACTCATCAAGGCCATCCATTCGTAGCGTAAGAGGAATTGTTCGCTTCTGCAACGTTGTAGTTCGCTGGTCCGCTAGCGTGAGGTTCAACATAGTCGAATGTTCGACAATCCTCTCAGCCAGTCCATGCTTAGCCAAAAATGTAGGGGTCACCGCATCGATTGTTGCCCCACAAATCCACTGGCCGAAAGAACGTCATCGCCCAGTTGAATTGCACATTGAGTCGTTATAAACGAACGCGAAGAACGATCTCCGAGCTGAATGTTCACCTCGGCTGAATGAGGATGAAGTTTGTCCCGTTGAATGGGCTTAGGACGAAACCCACTTGATTGCCCAGCATCAAGGGGTTTTACTCGTTTAAAGAAGCCGGAGTAGAATCATTCTCATCCACCACGAGCTTGTCAAGCAGGGCTTAGTACTTCGCCTTGTAGTTGGTTTTATCACGTCGTGGTTGGTTTGGAGACCTGGTTTTTCTGTCAGACGGTTGCGTCGGACGCTTGTCAGGAAATTTGACCCAGCACTCCTCTGGCTTGTGAAACCCACGATGACAATTTATACACTTGCACTTTTGTGGCCTCGGTTTGTTCTGAAGGTCTGTCTGTTCTCTTTGTTGTCCCGAGCATCGCCGTTGGAAGATTTCTTTGGTGTGAAGGCCTGGGAGCTCTTTGATTCCTCCTCAAGAGCTTCTTCAGCAAAACCTTCTGCAATGACTTCCTCAAGGGTCTGAGGGTTCTTACGAAGAATTTGCTTGCGCAATCTGGCGCTAGTCAGGCCCTTCAGAAAGATCTCTTTGGCGAAAGTTGGTTCCAGTGGAACTAACCTGAGTTGCTCTTGGAATTTAGCGACATATCCGTGGTAAGCACCACGCTGCTTGATGTTGAGCAGAGTCGTTCGCATCTTCTGTTGGAAGTTCGGTTCTTTGAAGTTCTTTTGAAGAGAATACTTCATGGCACTCCACGTCTTCAACGTGTCTGGACGCTGCATATACGTCTCGTACCAAGTGATGGCGCTCTTTCTCACACATTGGTCCAATTCTAGACCAACGATGACTCCATCCAGCTCTAGGTCGTAGCCTTTGAAGGTAAAATAAGATTCGAACTGGAAAATAAAGCTGTTAAGCTTGACACCATCAATGTCGCCGTCAAACGTCGGAGTGTTGCTGTCCATCTTTCGAAGTGTTCGGTTGCGACCTCCTAATGACATATTGGCGTCTCCTGCTTGGTGAGCCGTCGGTCTTTGGGTTGGCGTAGCCGGCGCTGTTTGCATGGGCTCATGAGCTCTAAGAGCAGCAGTTTTTTGGCTTTGCATCTCGGTAACAGCAGCGGCAACTCGATTTGCCATCTCATTTACTTGCTACACACTTGCAGCGTTCTGCTGGAGTTCATGGAGAGCAAGAGCCGTATAATTAATAGTTGTAGCTGTCTGTTCCGCAAAAGCCTGCATCTGGCTTACAATCTCAGTGTTCTGATTCGCCGTTTCTTGATTCCTCTCGACAACACCAGACAGCAGTTGAATGCCATCGAGCACGCGATCAAGCCGTTCGTTGACTTGACCCAGGCGACCATCGAGTTCTGCTAATGACTCTTCAACAGCATTTATGCGATCCGTATTGTAGGACTCGCGGTTGCCATCCTCCAACAGTCGGTGACTAGGCGCAGAGTCACTGTGGCCCAACCGGGTGGCAACACGTCGTATTGGTTCCATCTTTTGAGAGTTGGTCGTTGAATCTGCAAACTCTACTATGTCGCAATAGTGTGTAGCTCTATTGGATGGTACCACTTAGGAAGCTTAGCACTGAAGGACTCGGGCGAATGAGGGCCGTCGACGTTCGACTTTGCAGTGTTGTACTTGTTGCGTTGTTGAAAAATTGAGAACTGATTGTTGTTTTAGCCACTACATCGTACTCCTATGGACTACTTGAGTGGCTAGATGTACAGTAT
>NW_008649040.1:164476-164998 GCF_000247585.1 Phytophthora nicotianae INRA-310
TACATACACCCATCCAGACGGGTGCCAACTCCTGAGTTCAGTTCTAAAGAACTCGTCTTCGAAGGAATATCACCGACGGTGGCTCCGAATCACTTAACACCTTCGTTCCGAACGTCGTATAATACGACATATAATTTTTGTTATGTCGTATAATACGACATTGAGCGAAGAGCATTAGCAAATGGCTCAGAAAAGCGTTTTCAATACTTTAATCAAGTCAACAGAAAAATATAATCTGCGAGAGGTCATTTTGCTACAAAACAAAACCAGGCCAGGGGAAGGGGATCAGCCTGGACGTGGGTGGATATGCAAGAACCACTCATTCGACATTTTGCTGGATGGCGCGCATACGAAGAAGTCGACGCGAGAAACCCGCCGTACCGGTTGCCGCTGCACACGACATTGACTTTGGCCATTTATGGCGGCAGCTTCGGGCGGCGGGGTGGAAGTCCAAGCGTTCGAGGGGGCTCCAGACAGAGTGGAGCTACTCAAGTCCTAACAACGCGCACGTGTTGATGGGGA
>NW_008649040.1:166755-168634 GCF_000247585.1 Phytophthora nicotianae INRA-310
TTTTTTTTTACATGTACATAGTATTGTGTGCTTTCAAAAAAAAGAAGAATACATTCCTGAGGATATGAAATAGAGAGATTGTATTAAATATAGTGCCTCGCAGGAGCGACGTCGACGTTTGTGATATGACCTCCAACGCCTGTTTTCCAGCTGTAGCATCTACCGAGTACGTTTGGTTAATATCAAGCTGGAGTCAATTCGTATTCACTATTAGGAAAAAGAAGTATGAATTCATCGACAAAATGATATCGTTATGCTGCTACTATTTAGTCACCTAACAACAGAACTAGGATTTGAACTAGGTGTCGAGTGAGATACACTACATGGCAGATTATCTCGAAATTCACATTTTATCGGCATCTCAGTTATCGATGTTGCTGTCCAAAGAACATGTTATACTTCTTTTATCCATGGTTCCGCTGTTTTTGTTCTCTCCGATCGTGAAATGGAGATTCCTGGGTGAAATCAACCGATCAGATTCGGAGAAACAGGCCCAAAGCGTATCTGTGATACTATAACGTCGTAGCGATTTATAATCTGTGACCAAGTCGTTAAGGCGGCTTGGAAGTGGCGGCTTGTAGGCGATTGTGCTTATTTTCAAGTAAAGCACACTGACTTCTAAGCAAACTAGTTTTGACTGAGACTTCAGAGTAAAGTGGCTGGATTTGAGTCCGTGTCGTATACACCGATTCAGAATAACTTCTACCTTCTACAGCCCATTATAGAAGCGATCGTCAACAGTATTATATGCGAGTTGACCGTCTACTAGGCAGTCTATAGTATTGTTTGCGAGCTCTTGGTATTTGATCATACAGCTCTACTGAATTACGGGCTCAGCACGGATAATCGTAAGATTAAAGCCACCTTCAATCTGGGGTGTTGGAGTTCTATTATAATTCACGCTTCTTTCAGCACAGCAAACGCACCCGCAGGTGTATTATTGATAATCCCATTATTTCATTATACCGCTGTATTAGGCGGGCACAAGCTGGATCTGTGTGTGTCCGACGGTAGGAGCATGCTTTCACATCGCGGTTACAAACAAGCAGATTTTTCTGTTGAGACTACCTGTTTGATTGCACTCAGCTAAAGCGTGTACACTCTCTACAGCGGACTGTAAAGGCTAGGGGTCGATGCTGGGTAAGCCGGACAGAGCAACAGCATCGCCGATGACCCGATGCTGCATCGGGTTGTTCTGTACTAGATTCGGAGCTGAAGTAGGCGCCAAGCTTCAAATTAGTAATTTACATAGGTTTGGACTATCCAATCCGTGACTAATCCGTTCAACCTAGTCGTTCTGTAAACTGCTGGGACCGCTGGGCTGGATCCAGTTTTTTTTTTTTAAATACAGCGCTCCAGACTATCTTCTTTAAAGCCATTATATTCCTTCATTAAGGTCTGATACATCTGTGGTGCTCATTCCTTTAGTCAATCATAAAAGTCTTTATAGTTCTTCGAAGAATTGAATAGGGAAAAAAGAGGACCCGTAATTGGGAGGGGGAGGGAGTACATGATGTAGTTTCGCATTCTTCGATACTCTGTCCATATCGACTTAGTTGCAACTTCTGAATGTAAGAACCTCTAACATACAAGCCAACTTCTGCGTATTGTGAAGTAAATCAATTGCATTAAGACATGTAGTCAATATTGACCGCCCGCGGAACGACGTGGAGTGGATTAAAATGAACAGCATTCGATGGCAACCGCCTTTAAATTCTGTCTCTTCCTGATTCAGGAATTCTGGTACTTGCTGCGACGTATATAATTAGACACGCGACTAATCACAGATCAGCAGATTCCGATGCGCCATGTAATATCCGTATGCTGGAGTTCTACCGCTTGTTGTTAATTTGTAATCAATCGATTGGGCAGAGAGCGT
>NW_008649040.1:168734-171061 GCF_000247585.1 Phytophthora nicotianae INRA-310
AGATTCCATGTCTTGGAGATTTTGTTGGAAGAGGCAGCGTACGGATGGATCCAGACAAGGTACAGACTATCAAGGACTGGCCGATACCAAGAACACAAGAGGAGCTTCACAGCTTCCTCGGTTTGACCGGATACGTTCAACGGTTCTGCCCAGACTTCGCGAAGCTGACAGCCAGTATGTTTACTCTGCTCAAGAAGAAGTCCAAGCGCAATGCGAAGATTCAGTTCGACGAAGAGCAGTCGAAGAACTTCAAGGAACTGAAACGACGGCTGTGCAATCCACCAGTGCTGCACTTGCCCGACTTCAATCAACCTATGCATTTGCGCACGGATGCAAGCAAGTTTGCCGTCGGAAGAGTCCTGTTCCAAGTTGTCGATGGTGTTGAGCTACCCATAGCTTACACCAGTAGGAAGATGAAGTCTGCGGTACTCAACCATCCAACGCAGCAGCAAGTGCTTCTAGCTATCGTCCACGCTCTAACAGCTTTTCGAATTTACTGCTTGGACAAACCACGAATCGTGGAGACAGATCACAAGAGTCTTGAAGGTCTTTTTACTCAGAAGATGGTGAATCGTCGTCTTGCGCGCTGGTACGATATCCTCGCGGAGTACTATCCAACGTTTTCATACCTCCCAGGTGCGAAGAACGGAATCGCAGACGCGATTAGCCGAAGACCAGACTTCCAACCGGGAACGAAGTACTTCCATGACTTGAGTGTGACCAGCTTCGACGATACATCTTTCAGTTTAGCGATCAGCGAGGTGACGACGGACAGTGAATTGGTCACCAAGATTAAACGAACCTACACGAAGGATCGGGAAGCTCAAACAATCTTCACAGCTATCAAGCGGCGTACAGACAACTCGCAGCCGAAAGCGAAGCAACACCAGCATAGAAAGTATCGCTGCTATACCGAAGGCGATGGTTTGCTGTGCGTGTTGCTGATGCGTAAGTGTGGTTTGCAAATTTTGGTGTGTATATGTGAGTAAAGGTGTCGAGTGTCGGTGTCGTCTAGTGGTTAGGACGTGAGCTTAACACGCTCAAGATCGAGGGTTCGAGGTACCAGACGCCATCTGATGATGTCCCACGTATCGTGGTGCCCAACGACGTCAAGTTGCGGCAAGCGATCATCCACGAGTGTCATGACGCCAACTACAACGGGCATCCAGGCGCGGAGCGGACGTACTTGACACTCGCTAAGCGGTGGTACTGGACCAAGATGTTGAAATCAATCCACGCGTACATGTGAGCCTTGTCGAAGAAACAAACCGCGGCTAACGAAACCACCAGGACTACTTGAGCCTCTGAGAATACCAGACGAGCGATGGAAATCACTGTCGATGGACTTCATTACCGACTTGCCACGAACAAAGAGGGAAGTAGATTCGATCTGGGTCGTCGTAGACCGACTGACAAAGCGATGCCATTTTGTTCCGACCACGAAAAAGGTTGATGCTGAAGGTGTTGCCCGTCTCTTCATCAACCATGTATGCAAACGGCACGGGATGCCGACGAGCATTGTATCCGACAGAGACAGGAAGTTCGTTTCAACGTTCTGGCAACACGTCTTCAAATCAATCGGAACAACGCTGAAGATGACAGTGGCGCATCGAGCTCAGGGAGACGGCCAGACGGAGCGGATGAATAGAACACTCGAAGAGTACCTGAGGTGTTACGTTGGACCAGTTCAAGACGACTGGGATATCCACCTTGCCAACGCGGAGTTTGCGATGAATTCGACAGTGAACAGCAGCATCAAGATGGCACCTTTCGAATCGGATCTTGGATACATCCCGCTCAACCCACTTCAGTTGCAGAAGAGAATAGAGGCAAAGTTCCTGCTAGTCGGCGCGGTGCTGAGTTTCACGAGCGCCAAGCCGCTATTCTTCTGCGGTGTCAAGACGCGCTTGCAGAAGCACAAGATAGAATGCGTGACGTGTACGACCGCAATCGAGAGGACAAGGTTTTTGAGGTTGGCGATCGAGTGTACTTGAGTACAAAACACTTGGATCGCAGACATACCGGTTTACCCAACTCAAGCAAGCTTGGTCCGAAGTGGATAGGTACTACACGGTTGTGAAAAGGATCCATAACCACGCGTACGAGCTAAACATTCAAGCAGGCAACAGACTTCACCCAGTATTCAATACCGGATCTTTGAAACCATACAAGGATTCCACACGGAGATCGAGGCCCCATGATGCCGTTCTAGCCGACGGTACGGTTGGACAACTCATCCAAAGGCTTCTTGGTAAGCGAACTCACAAGAGACGAACCCAATTTCTTGTAGAGTGGGTGGGTGAGGAGAAACCCACTTGGGAGCCGAT
>NW_008649040.1:173251-175278 GCF_000247585.1 Phytophthora nicotianae INRA-310
CAAACAATAAAAACAATTCTAGAATTATTTTGTTGAACAGCGCGGTAGACTCGCGAGAGGAGATAGTGCGTACACGTAATGGGGACATGAGCACAGCGGCAGAGGGAATAACCACCGTTTGGCTGCTCTGGTAGGACTTTGACCAGTTCCAGCCAATGGTTGCTGCACTATGAAAAAGCAAGACCGACCGGTAACAAATTGACAACAACTTTACACTAGATCTGCTGTGTTGTGGCAATGAAGTGTGTACTGCCTTCGTTATATGCTTCAGGGAATCGATTTGTTGCAATTTGATAGCTGAGAGTGCGTCCCAAATGTGTTCCCAAACCCAAATAAATTCCCAAACAGAGCGGTACCTTGGGAACATATTTAGGACAGTATAGCGATTCCTGGTGTATTTTTTAGTAGAACCTTTTGAAGCGTATTTAGGAACGAGATGTTGGAAACATATTTGGGAACGACACACTGGGAACATATTTGGGAGCGGAAAAAAAGAAATCAAATTCAGGGATTTTCAGGGGTTTGTTCATCAAGAACTTGACCTACTCAAACTCTACAGTTGCGCAGTATTTCTGCTCTTGTTGCTCGCAAAATGCGCGATACGCTGCTGAAATCTCGACAGTGACCAGGTTTCCATGTAGCGGAGCCTCTTGACGATGGTGGCGGATATCTTCAATGAGCTCAACGTGATCCTTCGACTTCAGCTTGACCACAGCCATAAAGGCCAGCAAATTGGGGTGTGCTCACGAGAAGGACTCGTTAAGGTCCCTGTTGAACCTCTCCAGTGTGTTGTTCGTGCGATTGACGATGTCTGTCGTCTCACTAATCGCATTTACGATCCATAACGCAGGATCGTAAGTGCCCATCCACGTGCGCTTGAAGTAGCCAAAACGTGTCCGATTTGACACGATGACCTGACTCATCCACGCGGCTACGGACGAACGAAATCCCTTTCTCTGCAATTTCGTCAATTGGTATCACGGTCAGCACATCAATGGCAGCACTGGCCATCATGTGACTTACCGTCTCCTTTGGAATGCATAGGTCGATCAGTTTGCGACGGAGCGCCTGCTTCCAGTGGAAGAGGCAGCCTACGATGGGGACACCAGCAAATTGCTGACGCACAGCGTTGACCAAGCCCAGTTCAAAGTCGCACGTAACGCAGCGCGGCTCAACTTGAAGATCGCACTGCATGATGACGTTGTCGAGCAGGTGCTAGTAGGTATCTTGGTACTTGTATGGTAACAGCACGTAGAAAATGGATAGGTAGAGGTCGAAGCAGGATCATAGCTCATGACTACAGCAAGCTGTGCAAACGGCTTTGGGCACACCTTAAACGTGCAGTCCACAAAAAGTGGATTTTTTGGTACTTGAGCAGACGACGGATGCGCAAACCCAATCATGCCCCCGCATGAGCGTAGATGTAATGAAATTGTAGGAACGGCCGTTCGTCATCAGGGCTGACAAATACCGTAGGTTCGAGCTCGATAGCTCGAAACACGTCTCCGCCTGTGAGCCCCTTGCGCACGTTCTTCACAAACGAGACAGCCCTGTGACGGGGCAGGTAGCGGAGGCTGGTATTCTCGCCGTGATTGCGATGGAGGTGTCGGATTGCAGCCTTCCGCACTGCAGACGGCGCAACCGACATGTCGGTAGTCGCGAGGGCCTCGAGAACCTCTCTCATCTCCTCCGTAGCTTCTATCACCGTCTCAGATTCGCGCACACACGCGTGCTCGCCGACTTCTTCAATAGCTCCGCTAGACTTGACGATCAGACGAGCTGGACAACTGGCCGATCGGAAGTGACTACAAATGTAGTACACGGTCCCGTTGTAGCGGCTCCTGACTGAGTAGGTGTCGTACACCTTCTCCTGACGGGGTCGGGCAGGCAACGGATTGATATTAGAAGGACTCGTGTAGGTAGGCGTAGTACGGTAGTAACACTAAGAACCAAAGAGACAGAGTTTAAGCACAACTAAGTTCTTGTTCTTCTTCTTCTTTCTTCGTTTCGCGAAAGGCAGGGAAAAT
>NW_008649040.1:177468-179368 GCF_000247585.1 Phytophthora nicotianae INRA-310
AAGGCCAAGAAGGAGAAGTCCAAGTCCAAGAAGGAGAAATCCCCAAGGGAGCGTTCGCCTTCGCTTAGCAGCGCCATGCAGTGCTCTCGGCCAGCTCCGAAGCGCTACTTTCGCTTCGATCTCACCGTGGGCACTCCACAGGACGTTGCCGACGACTTGGAAGCCCTCTTCAAGGTAGCGGCGCTCAAGGACGTAAGCGTGCACGAATTGTCCTACCCATGGACCGACTCCGAGGTGTGGTATGATCAGGACGCCTTCTTCCACATCCACGTTGAGCACTGGCGCTGGTGGATGAAGTTCCGTCCGGCGTTCTTCGACTGGCAACTGAATATTCCATACCGGTCGCAGCAACTCCTAAACAGTCGTCGAAAGCTCAAGATGCAGGCTCACATTGCTCGGATCAAGTTCCTCAGCATGTGCATCGAAACGTGGGGCTATTTCGGCTTCTTGAGTCAGTTCGAGGCCTGTACTAGCAATCGCCGACTCATGTGGATGGGTGGGCAGCCTGGGCGGAACACAGGAGACGCCAAATCGTATTACGGTCCGGTCATCGAGAACCTCCGCGAGCTGTTGCGGCGTGATCCTGACGCTTACACGGGGAAGATGAAGAGCGCTCTCCAACCGTTCCGTCTCGATGAAGGAGGATTCACCAATGTGACTTCACTTTTAGTGAATCTCGGAGCCCTAGATCCGAACAATCCCAAGAAGGAACATCGGTTGAGCGATCGAGCTCTAGCTCGAGTCCTTCATGACATCATCTCGCGCCGTAAGGGTCAGTCGTGGTGGTTCGGAGTAGGATGGCCCTGGGATAGTCTTCGAAACTGTGCCAGAATTGTCCAGCGTGAAGTGAAAGAGGCAAAAGCCTTGCGCGAAGGCACGTACCGGGAGCCCACAGCTCCAGCCTACGATGAACGCGAATTACAACGTACGGGTTGGAACCACTTCATGTTTTCGGACGCTACTTTCGCGGCGAGAGGGCCAGGTGAGGTCCGAACATCCAGTGTAGGTGAGGACGAAACCGAAGAGAAACCACCGGCTACAGCGGCGTCTACGAGCGAGGCCACTCCTGTCTCCGCAGAGGACGAGCCTCCTACATCTTCCGCAACTAATAGGGAGCCCCCCAGCCAGCCTATCAAACGGTCGACGTCCTCTCCGAAGCATTCCTCGGCTCCTTCACGCGCTACTCGTTCGCTGTCGCCAATTCCACGGACGGGGTCAGTAACCGTGTCTACTTCGAGTTCTATCGCCAGGGCTCGACGTTCGGCTTCCGTAGCTCAGCGTTCTGGAGCCCGTCGTTCTTCGCTAGTAGGTCAGAGGCGATCTCGCAGTCCGACACCAGAGTTATCGCCGCCCGCTAAACGCACGCGTTCAAAAGGTCGGGCTGACGGGGACGTGCCGAAGTCGAAGAAGTAAGCTCGCGAAATTAGTTGAAGACAGTCCCATCTCAACGGCCCGTATTCATGCAGTCCAGTAATTGAATGCACCGATCCTTATTGCTTTTGCTATTGTCTTAGTCGTGATGGTTCCAGGCAGATACGGGGTACAGAGCCCCACACAGCAAGCGTGTTCATTGAGTACAATCCAAAATGTAGGTCGAAATTAGAAATCCAGAAAAATCGAAATCCATAAATCCAAAGAGAGAGAGAGAGAGCAAATCGGAATTTCCAGGTACGGTCCGAAGTCGAGTCACGTAGAGCTTCGTGGAATGAGGTCCGATAGGCGAACAGAACGCTAGGCAGGTAAAGATCCCAATCGTCCTGAGACTTACGAACGAACAAGCGTAGCATGCTAAGGAGAGTGCCATTGAAGCGTTCGACCAGTCCCTGAGTCTGGGGGTGATAGGCAGCTCCATATAGTTTCTTGATTCCCAGAGTCTCGTAGAAAGACCGTGCTAACCCAG